>NC_058024.1:5643317-5943317 GCF_019176455.1 Solea senegalensis
GGCAGGTGTGCCTCAAGAAATTATTAAAGAACGCCACCTCCACTGGGACTGCATCTTTATGTGGCCATTTCATTTCTTCAAAGCACCATCTCTATTGATCAGATAAAGAGTCGCTATTCAAAGAGGACTGTTTTTTTTTTCAAAGAGGACGCCTTTGTTTGGGTTTGTGGTGCTTTAGTTTTCGTGCTACTCTCACAGCAGATAGTTACAGTTGTTTTCCGCGAAGCTTCTGTGTTCTGCCTCAATCTTTTGTTGTTTCTCGCGCTTGATGGAAAATGTGTGTCGGTGCAGCCTGGCAGTAATTGCTCCCAACCAATTTCCTGCTGGTGTCTGTCGGCTGTTCACTTTTGTGAAATATTATTAGCACGAGTATTGTTTTGTAAACTTTTAGTTTGTGTTGCTGTTCTCATTGATTACACTTTTTTTCCGCCCCATTTTTTTTGCGGCGCGGAAATACATATCTGTGACTTAGGATTTAGAGCTAGAATAAAGCTGTCCAGTAAAGCAGTTCAATTCAATTCAATTAAAAAAACTCTCTAATATATAACAATGTCAGAATGTAAGAATGTCATCTGCAAAAATAATATGCAGCTTTCAAAACCACTTTCCTTCCCTATAGATCAATCAATTTGCATATAAAAGTTGATCACATTAGCTCCTCCTCTTAGCTCAACACACTGTGATCCCTGCATTACTTTCACTGGCTCTCATGCACTGGAGTGTAGAATATTTGAATATTCAACAAACAATCCATGTGATTAAATAGCATTTTATCTCTAATATTAATACAGCACTTTGATTCATACAGCGTCACACTGTGAAATTTCCCAGTATTTTAGTGACATTGTGTTATTTTCTTACACCCTGAGTTAAGATGACGTCTTTGTCCTCTAAGGTGGTGGTTCACATTCTCAGCTCGCTTGAGAAACAAGCAAGGTTTTTAGTCAAGGCGTTCGAGGGTCATATGCAAAACTGGGAGCTGCAGAGATGACCAGGAGCACGGTATGTAATAAAAAGAACACATCAAACTAAGAAAAACATGTGTTCATCATTTTGTCCAAGGGTCAGAATTGATTTCAGTCAACAAAGACTATTTATATTTTTTTACCAGAGTCCCATTAAGATTAAAAACCTTGTTTTCAAGGGAGTCCTGGCCAAGAGGCAGCAAAATTTATACTTTAACTTATTTGGCCTTAATGTGGAAAGACACATTGATCATGTTGCTGCATTCCAAAAAATGTAAAACCAGTCATGTCGCTCTAACCCTTCTTGTTATAATAAGTAAAGTCATTTTTACATTTAGAAAAACAAATATACTTTTAGAGGATCACTGAATTATTTTTTAATAAAAACGCGTTTCTTATACGAAACAACTTAGAGGTGATCAGTGACACCCACCCCCCTCCATGTTTAGTCCTTATTCTACCTATTTATGGTAAGGAATGGGCTGGGAGGGAGAGGGAGGGAGAGGAGGGGGAGGAGTTGATGTTCTCACCAAGCAAAAGGTCAAACCTGATACCTCCCTATAGTGTCTGTATTATCCTCTGAAGTTTGATCAATAAAAACATTTGATTATAAAAACAAGCTTGTCAGAAATGCTCTATATCGTCTCTTAGAAATCTATATTATAAAGCCTCATGTCCTATAATTCTTTACCAAGACATTATAGCGCTTGTGTGCAGTACTACGCGTGTTCGCCTTTAAAGATGTTCTTGTTTAGTGTAAGAGAACAAATGGATGATCCAAATGAATGGACCTGGCGTGGCTTTCTTTTTTAAGGCCTCTCTGATGAATAGCAAGGTTTGGTTATGCTCTCAACGTAAGGCTCTAATAAGCCCAGGGACCCAGGCGAGGCCCAAAAGAGAAGCTCGATTTAAACCAATCTAACGGAGCAGGGAGCATGATTTACGATATGGGACTGACTGCAGTGCTGCTCTGCTGCTGCAGACCCCCCTCTGAAGCCAATCACAGCCAAAACACTCAACACTTCCTGCCTGGGCTGACTGCAGACCCTACGTGGTACCGCTGCCCGCACTGTTGTCACTGCTTCTAATCTATTTGATTGATCATGAGCCTAATCCTCACATTATTCCCTGCATTTAGTGTTGTGCTTTCTCTTCACAGAGGCGCAAAAAGGCTAAAGACACTTAACCATTCTGTGTTTTTTATGTTGTATTTCCTGTCTTTTACTCCTCTATTCTTAATATACTGTAAAGTTAGTATTTGGGTAAGTGATTTGAGACACAGGGTGATGGATGTTGCCGGGCGGGGCTGCATGAATCCCATGTTACATGTATTGAAATATGAAACATGTTCTCTCAGCGGAGGTTGCATTTTCTTTCAATGAATCTAGAAAGTATAACTTGCAGAGGCTGGAGTGAGGGGGCTTTTGATAAAATGCAGATTGCAGGGGAGGCAAAAATCCCATCACACACACACACACACACACGGTGTGCTTGTGTTTTTCTCAGTCAAGTATCACACTGACCTTCCAACAATCGTCATGCCCTTGAGGTGATGTCAACATAAATCCACAGCGCACAGCCACAGCAGAGATGATGGCACATGAGAGGAATGGAGACATGACCTCTGACCACGCAGCGTGGACAGCGTCTTGACTTCTGCTCACTCCGGAGCTGAGCTGTGCTGACACAAAATGTCTTAGCCCCTCTGGCAGACAGTGTAAAAAAAAAAAAAAAGAGGCAGTGTGTTATCTGGCCAATGTAGGAACTCAGCCGCTCAGAGTGATAACAGAGAAAGCACATTCACATCAGACAAACTGCCTCATCCCTGGCCTCCCACTATCTTACCGTCTCCGCCTTCTGTGCTTCCTTTTTTTTTTTTTTTTTTTTAAAAAGAAGAAAGAAACAGTTGGAAAGTAACAAGTTTGGATTTGTTTGTCGGAATGAGGGTGGAAGAAATTCAAGCTTAGAAAAAGAGAGGAGAGAAAGTCCTTTTGTCTGGACAGATAACGTTTGAGGGAGACTTTTGTGAATTTCAACACCACTTCAAACCGCCTTAGCTTTTAAAATGTAGTTAGCATACAGAATGTGTTCCCTTGGGTGAACACAAATCCCGATGAAATATTGAATTTTAAGCATCTGCCGGTGTGCAGCTAACTGCACCTGGATGCGCTGACTCTCATTTTGGAGTTAGACTTTACATCTCATTACTTCTGCCTCGAGATCCGTCACCAGATGTCATTTTAATCGTCGGGACTATCAAACCTCGAGTAGGCGGGAGGCTCGGAGGCACGTCGCCGCTCTCATTTGACAACGTCCGACTGTCAGTCACGCAGCTGTCGACTGACTCGCTATCTGTAACGGTGGGGAGGCACTCAGACATGAAAGCAGCATATTAAAATGTGTCTTTGAAAAAAAAAAAAATGAAACCAAGTCACTCAGCGTCTGATGTCTTAAGCGGATTGAGGGGAAAATCCATCTGCCTTAATGTCAGTGGGGCTGTCTGTGGAGTACGGTACTCTGTGGATGGGGATGTTTGGTGAGGTGTGGACTCCAGCTGACATTGAGAGGTGAGAGGTGAGCAGAGGGAGGGGGGGCGCTGTTGTGTGGCAACAGACGGAGTTTGACAGACTGTGGGGCTTAAAGGCAAGTCAGGACGCACAGGTGTGGCGGAGTGATTGCAGGAGCGGAACCTACATTCTGCACTTTCAAGGAATGACGGTTTTTAATTGGTCGTGACAGACAGACGCGACGGCCCCTTCGCTCGCTTGTCACCATCACTGCGTATTAAAGATCTCGTGAAAAATGGGCCAAAAGATTAACGAACATCTGAGTCACCAGCCTCCAACGTGTTTATTTGCGCTGCTGCCTAAAGCTTCCACTGTACGTCTTCCGCTTGGTCTCACAATCACCACGGATGTGTCAGAAATTAAATGGCAGCATTAGCTTTTACAAAGAGAACAATAAATAAAATCCTCCTCACTCTGCTTTCTGAGAAATTACTGCATAATCTATTTATTTTTGTTAATTTATTTCTGTGAAATACACAGTTTAAAAACACTGGAGTTGGAGACTGTTTTCCCAGCTGTCTTTAACAGTTGGAATCAAGTAGGCATATTTTCTGCCAAGGAGCTGAATTCATTACCACTGCCAATGTAATGTGCAAATTCTGTTAAAGGAAATGCAATTTTCCATTTCCCTCGTTAATTGCCCTTAATGCAGCTTGCAAATTGAGGCCGATTTAATTGAATCTCTGAATGCGACTAATCTAAATCAAGGAGCACATTAATCTGCGGCCATTGTAATATCTTATGCATATATTTGAAACCTACGCTTTTATTAATGAGAGCCTCTGTCACATGAAGGTGTGGACGGAGTCGGCAAGAGAAGGCATTAACACTGACTGTGGCCATTTAAGCTGTGTTTCCATCGAGTGGAACGTGTTCATTTGGTGGACGAAAACCATGACAGACGATGTGGGACGAACCGGGAAGAGAATAATCATAATAAGAAGAGATCCAATTACATTCATCTCTAAAGTTTGTAGTTTGGGTTGTCATAAAGGAGGAGGAGGACACGGAAATGACGGCGTTAGAAAGAAAGAGCAGAGACAACACGTGGTTGAATTTCACGTCAAACGTTACGAACCTCAAGCGACATTTGGAGGCGTGTCGTCCAGAAATCCATGCAAAGGTCTGCTCAGCTGTTGTGCTGTCGCTAAATTTAAAATGTAGTTCAAACTGATACAAACCACCAATGGTTCAAATGTTGGATTTTAAATAAAAATACGTGCTGAGATAATACGTCCAAGTGTTATTCCACTGTCTTTAAGTTTAAACAAACATATATCTGTGTTAGATAATAGAGAAAATGGATAATAGAGAAACATTTAAATACTACAAACAAACCAATTACATTTTAGTCGACTAAAACATTTATTATATTTAGTCGACTAAAATGTGACTAAAATAAACAGCTATGACTAAAACTAAATACAAATTTTCCGTCAAAATTAACTCTGTACAGTGCGTTACATATTGTGTTTTTGTGTTACCATTAGGAATAGTACCGAAATAACCTGCCCAACAATTCCATTCTTTGGCACCCTTCCCTCAGGGTACCAGAGTGAAATGGTACAGTGTGGTCCACAACAGTCAGCTGATTGGGTGACAGAAAAACCTCCCTCCCTTGTGATTGATGTAAATATCCCATAGAACTCGAGGCAATGACGTCTTGTTAAAACAAACAGCCACAAACTGAGCATTGTTGTCTCTTGCGTTGCGCTCAATGTTGCGTACGTCGCTGATGTGGCCATCAGGGGTGTATAGCCTTCACCCCGCCCACCAAGTCAAGGTACCGCGCTCAGTCAAAACGCAAGCCAGGCCCAGGGCTTTGCCATTCTGGACCACGATGGAGCTCTTGAGCTCTTCATATGCTTTCGAATGCACCGCAGCTTGAATCGCATTCATTTCTGAAGACCTCTTTCCCGACATGTGGGAGAGCCACACTCACCTGAATAGATTGAAAGCTTATAGTCCAGCCTGTTCTCCATTCAAACCAACAGAGTAAAAAGAGCAGGGATGCTAGAGGAGCGTGTGATGGCGTCCTGCTGTATGTCCAGCCTGGCGTATAATGCGTGTTAATGTTAGCTGGACCTCCTGGGCTGCTCTCGCACGGGGGCCGAATGCCCCTCGGGGGATCACCGACTTATTTCTGCCATCCTTTGCGCCAACCAGTGTATGCTGATGCATTATGTTGTTTCATTATCTTTCTGTGTGTGTGTGTGGGTGTGGGTGTGGGTGTGTGCTTACACACTCACTCACACCTTCCACAGTGTTGGACAGCATCAGAGAGTGCATGGTGATTAAAAGAAATGTCAGTGCATTCATTATAAAATCCCTCAGATTTCCTCTGTTTTATTAAAAAAAGCATCTCGGAGATATTCAATTGTTGTATCTCCTGTGTGTCCCCTTATGGCATTTTATTCATTTTATGAGGGGTTTACGCGCCAAGAGAGGCAACGCGCTTCACGCAGCCAGACGGTCACTCTCTGACTTCCATCCACTGCCTCTCTTTATTCCTCTTCCTCTCTTCTCTCTGCTAACTTTCTCTCTTTGGCTTGCGGCGATGGCCACAGCTGGCCACACATCCAGGCAGGGCTTTGCCTGAGGGAGCCTCCATGCAGCTGGCACATAGTGAGGTGCAGTAGTGGCTGAGGTGACACGAGGGCGGCACATACAGTCCAATAATCTAAGCATTCTTCGTCCTCTTGCAGCAGTACTGACAAATGATCACGTTGTTCACATTACCAGATTTCAGTGTCCAGATTTGAACCAGGATGGTCTTGGCCACACATTTCTAATTCATTCACACCACATTTGCAGATGGCTTGAAGTCTGATTAAATTCTGATTTAGGGCTGCAAATAACGATTAGTTTCATAAGTGATTATTAGTGTGGTCCATAAAATAATTGGTGTTTCCAAAACCAACATTATTCTTCGTTTTAATGATTTTATTGTTATATGGAGCAAATAAACTATTCAGAACATATTCATCTTGAATTGTTTTAATTATTGAAAAAAGAAAAACTTAAACTAAACAGTGGATTATCAGAATAGTTGGCGATTACCTAAGCAGATGATTAACCGTTGCAGCCCTAATGTGATTTCTACAGATTTGTCTCAGCCTGATTTTTCTGGCTGTTCAGAGTTCACATTTTTCAAATTTCAAATTGTTTTCTTTAGTTTTGTAGTTTTGCTGTCACAGCAACGTGAATGTCAATAGTGGCTTTTTCTCCTAACTCAACAAATCATCCTGCATTCGTGTTCCCGAGAGGCGCCACTACTGTGGATACGCCCGCATCGTTACCACAGCAACCCGGGCAGATCGCTTGGTTATGTCTTGACACATTAATCCGAAGTCTGAATGGCCAGCAGTGTGAACATAGCCCGAGTCAGCCATTCAAGATTCCTGAGCCTTCTTTTCTCTTGAATTAATTTGACCATTTTGCATGGCCAGCACAGTTGCCTCACAGCAGGAAGGTCACCGGTTCAAATCCCAGTTGACCGTGGGCCTCTCTGTGTGGAATATGCATGTTCTACCTGTGTGCGCATGTGCTTTTTCTTGTTTTCTCTCATATTCACAATTATAAATGTCCATTTTGTGACCCCGTCACTTGCCCTTTGTCAGCTGGGATAAGTTTCAGGCCCCTTTAATTGTGAAATAAAGTGGTAGACAAGTGTGAAGTTTTCCATCCATCCATTATCTACCGCTTTATCCTCCACCGGAGGGTCGCGGAGGTGCTGTGCTAATCTCAGCTGGGGTTAGATCATGAAACAGTAAAACAGAAACTCTGTCAACAACGGTTAATGGTGCAAATTTACATGTCAAAGTTGACCATCGTTGACATCTTAGGCGTTTTGACAAGGAACAAATTCCAGGTAGAAGGTCAGCAAAGAGAGAAAAAGTCGTCAAGTCCGAACACACGCCTTTGGGTTGTTTTGTGAAGTAGCTACCTGGAGTGTTTTATTTATGAAGTCTTGTTGTAAAGTTGCAAAAGTACATTTTCTGACAGTTGATCTAAAACTTGTTGCCGAACATCAACCCTTGCGTAATTTCTTGTGATCGTGCTGAGAGCTGTTTCTCTCTGGCTTTGTTTCTCCTCCCCTGGCTTCGATTTAATGTTATTCCTAGTTCGCACATTTTAGTCGGGTTTAATGAAACACATCTTTGAGCTGTGAGTCAAGGAGGCAGCTATTAATACGCTTTCTTATCCATGCTGATCCTCCACTGTCAGGCAGAGCAACAGCAGTCGATTTCACATACTCCCAGAAACAACTCTTACATCAGCAGCTCGACATAAGCAGCAAGGAGGTATTGAGTCTGCAGTATGTAAATTACATTTTTGTCATGTTAAGTGCTCATTTATATAAAGAAAATATACAGCTTGAGTGGCCCTGAACTACCAGCTCTGGATTCTATAGGTGCCTGAGAGAAAAGCACTGGTTTTTAGTTTTGGTTCTGACAAGTTCAGAAACGCTAAAACATCATCTCAAATGTTTCATTATCAGTGGCGCTCTCAAAGCTTAGCCAGACCATATTTCTCTCTGAGAAATACCAGTAGCATCACAGTCTTACATGTGTACAATAACAACTTTAAATTTAAGTTAGAAAAGTCAGGCACAGCAGTTGAAATAAAAGTCTCACAAGGTCACACTTAAAGAAGTTTAAGTGAAGTCAAATTTGTCATGTACTTGTCACTGATGCTATAGAGTTTCTTTATACACAGCTTTAAGGGGAACTAGCAATGGAAGTAGGAGCTCCATCAGCACAAGAATCCTTGAGTTAGCACATGCAAGATGACACACCCTCCGTTTATTAAAAGTGGGTTACTTGAATTAAATTAAACTTTTAATTGTTTCACGTGCTTCTGGTTATTATATTGTAATCAAATAACAATTACAGAAAACATACTATCATACTAAATGTGAGTCATTGTGATGAAATTAGGATCAGTTTGTGGTTGATTGGCGTACATGTGCTGGCCACTTTATTAGGTATAACAAGTGCAAACGTATGAGCCAATCACATCGACATAGACATGGTTCGAGGTGATCAGTCACTCAGTTAAGCACTCCTTACAACCAGGTTATGAAGAAGACCATCTCTGAATGCATGACACATGGTACTCCTGCCCTGTGTACCTAATAAAGTATGTTTACACTATATACAGTAGGTGTTAGGCCGAATGAATGGATTCTTCATCATTACCTCTCCTCTACAGCCGTTGAATGCAATCAGCTCTTCGTTCTTTAAAAATGGCACCAGGGTCAGCGCGTCGCACGATGTACAACAGGCCTGTGTTTGCACTGTACGTGTGAGGAGGTGCAGACGGGGGCTTCTGCATCTCTGCTGCAAAGCGAGGGGCGGGCTCGGCAAATCAGAGTCACAGAAAAGCCTTTGTTCACCGCCCGCTGCACGGAGTGAAATGGCATTGATTGTTGGCTCAGATGTCTGGTTGAAGGGAGGGGCTGGAAAACAAGAAGAAGGGAGCGAAGGATGCAGAGGGAGACATAAAGAAAGGAGCAGACGGAGAGGAAAGAGACGCGTGAGGCTCGTGCAAATCCATGATGGAACTTAAAAGGGAGACGAACAGAGAAAGGAACGCAACATGTAGGATAAAAGAGGGGAAGCTGGCCATCAGTGCCATGTAAGCAGGTGGTGTCTGTGGCAGCCTCATCCTCAGATCCTCCTCAGTGGGATACCTCATCAGCATTCTTACCTCAAATTTAACTATTATCACAGAGTGGATGAAGGGAGGATCCTGGAGGCTCAGAGGGATAAAGCATAAGAGCATACTTTGCATCTGTCAACCTTCATCGTGTACTTCCTGTCAGTCTTTCTTGGATTCCTTTTGCGCCGACATTTATAAATAAAAGAATACATCTTATAATAATAGATGGTATCATAGAACATTAAAAAATAACCACCCAGGATGGTCACCCTAATTGAACAGCTTTAGAGTGATTGTGGTGGTTCAATGGCTTGTTGCGGGCTGACTCCACGCCCCCTTCTGCCTGTTCTTGCCAGAATCAGGAGGTCTAGCGAGAAAAACAAATAGTTTCTTAGCACTATATACACATGGACACACACCGAGGTACTGGCTATAAGATCAATAATTACACGTTACATGTCATTTAGCAGACGCATTTATCCAAAGCGACGTACAAGGGAATTGAGTACAACCTGCCAGGGGTGGAGTTGAACTTGTGACCATGATGTCTCTGCACACAGGGGTACAAACCACTGAGCCACCCCACCCCTTAAGCGACAACTGCATTTATTTTATGTCCGTCAGTACAGTAAAGTAGATATGCAGACAAGTGTAAAAGACCTCGCCTAGTTAGCTTTAACTAGAGTTAAAGTGTGGCACTCACTGTAGCCCCGTGTTAAACCTCACTGGTCAATAAACTTAAACATTGAGAGTTAAATTCACCAGCCACTTTATTAGGTACAGATATCACATAATAAAGTGTGTCTCCAGTATGGTTCTCTGCCGCTGTAGCTCATCTGCTTCCAAGGATCAATGTTTATACGCGATGGCGAGTGTTTCAATCAGTTACTGTTGCCTTTCAGTCATTCGACCTTTCTCCTCTGACTTCTGGCATCAGCGAGGCATTTCTGCTGGTCACTGGATATTTTTTTTCTTTATTGGACCATTCCCTGTAAGCCCCAGAGATGGTTGTGCATGAAAATCCCAGTACATCAGCAGTTTCTGAAATACTCCAACAACCAATCGGTCTTCCATCACTCTGATGCTCGGTATGAACTACAGCAGGTTGTCTTGACCTTATCTCTATGCTTAAATCAGGTGTAGACCAGTCAAAATGGATCCTAATGTTGCAGCTGACCGTTATATTTCCACCACAGTTCCTCACAGCTATAATATAATAATAATATCTCCATATACCAACAATTGTTAGATCACAAAACCTTAGTTATCACTTTTTTTTTTGTTTTTTTGCCATCTCGACCATGTCTACATGCCTAAATGCAGTAATTGGCTTAGACATTAGACGTTTGTGTTAACAAGTAGTTGAGTACCTAATAAAATGGCCAGTGAGTGTACGTCCAATGTCAGGTAGTGATCAAAATATCCCTAAACAAAGTCATATTCTATTGTTACGAGGTAAGGGCCACACGGCAGAGTAGTGGCGAGCACTGCTGCCTTACAATGAAAAGACCAGTGTTCACGACCCAGTCCGACAGAAGGCCTTATTGTGTGGAGTTTGCATGTTCTCCTCGTGTCTGAGTGGGTTTCCTCCCACAGTCCTAAGTATGTTGGCCCTGCGAAGGACTTGTGTCCTGTCCAGTTTGTAAGCCGCCTTTCACGCTATGTCAGCTGGGATTGTCTCCAGGGGCCCCCATGACAGAAGAAGACAGCGGAGAACTGCCACTCCCCCTCACAGCTCAGCATCCTCCCTGCTACAGCTCACAGTGTAACACAAGACGCTCTGGGAGAAGATGTCTGGTTCCGTTTCTGTCCATGTGAAAGACGAAATTCAGCTGAGCTTTGAATATGTCCCTACTGTGTATGATTTATATGCGGACACCTCATCTGTCGTAAGGAAAACATGCAGCGGGGAATTGTATAGGACGGATAAGGCAGTATAGAGGACATCAAACAAAGTGTTTGAATGTCTTTGCTGGAGAACACGGCTCTACCTTTTACCCAAAAACTCTCTCTCTCTCTTCTGTTTTCTCTCTCTCTCTTGTTTCTTGTCCCCGTCTGTCAGTCCAGACTGTGGCGTTCCCACTCTTTTTTTCTTTTTTCTCCAGGGAGATGCGGTTGACATGCCTCGGGCTAAAGGGAATTTGTTCTGCACGTCACTAATGCATCATCTCACTCTTCCTGTTGCCCTATAGAAAATGTGACGTGAAACATATTGTCCTCTCGTGTGGTTGTTAAGAGTCAGGACTCGAGCATTCATTAGCTTGTGCCACTGCTTATGTTGGACAAATATAATGTAACATGTGACAGGACAGGACAAGACACAGGCTCATGGAGGAAACATGACATTAACTGTCTTTACATATATGGAAACATTCTCTATTGTTCTACTCCTTTGTTCCAGTCTCTTAACTTATTGTTGCCGTTTTTTCCTGACATACATTGCAGTATATAATGTAATATTTTGAGCCCTACTTCACATCCTCCCCAAAGCTTTAATGTTTGTATATCTGTAGTTCAGTTTAGTAGCAAATCTCATCTATCTTCACGTGTGTGTGTGTGTGTGTGTGTGTGTGTGTGTAAAGAGTTTTGAGGCAGGAGCGAGCACCTAATTACACTGAGAGTGAGAGAACGAGTGCATGATAACCTAATGTCTCTGCTAGAAGAAGCACTTCTCCCAGTTGGAACAGAGCGTAGGACTCTGAATAGATTAATAATGAACTCTGCCTTCATAATTATGCTGACTCACTGAAATACTGTATGGCTGCAGCAGTGGGCAACATCTGTGGTTTGGGTAATTCGTTTTTTTCTCCTCTGAAAAGACAGTTTTTTTTATTTATTTTCCAGGGTAGAAGAGGAGGTGGGGACAGAAGTAATAAAAAAATATAAAATAGGAAAGGGGGTGGGGGTTATTACAAGGTCAATTCCATTAAGAATGCCTCAGGATGAATGTATGGTCCAGAGCTGCTGGGCACACTGGGGCTGGCCTTTCATCAATCACCGGCTTTTATGTTTTGGCCATGACACAGGAGGCCGAGGAGAGCTGATTTGATTATTGCCATATTTCTGACGGCTGTGACTGACAGCCTTAGAGAGAAAAGCCCACAAAAGTTCTCTGGATTTTATTATTAATATTTTCAGTCTTAGAACATGCAGGTGGTTATATTTTAACCTTATCTCATACCTACAGTATACATATATACATAAGGCAATTTGGACAGGGTGTTAGAAGCATTGGCGGTGAAGTATAATTCCCTAAAAAAAAAAAAAAAAAAAATCTACCCTACTGTATTTAGGTTCCAGTATCTAACATATAGGAGTGCTTTATTACAGGCATTGAATATACAACCCATAAGTATGTTTGCATAAGTGTATAATAGCTTTAAAATAAACATAAAATAAGCCTTTTATGTGTATCGTAGGCAGCTTGCTTAACGGAGGCAGCCGTCTTGAGGCGCCACAACACACTTATAGCACAAACAAGGGAAGAAGGCTCTGCCCACATAAACCCAATAAACCCACAAACCAACTTTAAATGCACAATAGGTCATTTCTGCCACAAGAGGGCTCTGTCTCTCTCAATGTAAATAATAACAAATGACCTAGTTTAATGACATCCTGGAGCAACTTCGGCTCAATTCCTGATCCCCTTGATCCTTTTTCCTAAGGTTGCTTCGTATTCTTGCTTTTTTCAGCTGTTTTTAAAAGGTGTGACACTGATCACCATCATCTGTTGCATGTATCACAACACAGACTGTGCTTGTTTCAAAGTAAAAGCACTGTAGAGCTCAACAATGCGGAATTATCGCGGAACGCGTGCAGGAACCAGCTGATGCGCCGCAGCTTCACTTGGAAGATTCCTCGTATTTCGTTTTCAAAAGTGTATTATGTTTAACAGCAGCACTGTAAAGCAGATGACGTCATTAAGAGGAATAAAATGTTCCGTTACTGAATAGAAATACAGAAGATGTCTGGATTTTTTAAATAGCGGGAAACATTGTGGCTGGTGTAAGTACTCCAAATTAAATATAACAGTTGTTTTTAGACATTTTCCTGCAGAGAGACATCACTACATTACACAAACAAAATGTTAATCCTTCTCTCAATATAATTTGTCTGGAGAGGAGAAACACGGATTTTTCTTCTTTTTTTTTTTTACAGTTACAGGGAAAATCCTATTTCTCATATTTATCATCTTTGTCCCTCGGCTGAAAAATAGCAATGTACCTCCACTACATAGTGGTTACTTCCTTTCTATACCTGACTTATTGACTGTTTCTATGGCAACCGTTTTTTTTTTTCCCCCCTCCCTCAACGTGTGAAAGTTGGCTGTCACTGCATTTTATGTGAGGAGTCCGATAGAATAGAATAGAGTAGAGGACCCACAATCCACTATGGATAAGCAGATTTGAATAGAATGCAACACGTTTCATTTGAAACATTTACTTTAGAGACTTATTTTTGGCACCTGTACCTAATAAGATTATTTTATTTTCATATTCAACGCAGCACTATCAGTAGCGCATGCTTTCCTCTCCACTCAACTGTACAGTGGAACCAGCAAGACCCCAGGGAGAAGACTACCTCTCCAACGGCCAATTAAGCCATTAATTGCTTATCAGATCACATTTTAGATTGCAGTAAATGAAGCAAAGCCTCCTCTGCTTTGTGTGTGTGTGCGTGCGTGTGCGTGTGCATGCATGTGTGTATAGGCTCAACACTGTGTTGCCCCTGTCATCCCCAATCAGTGGAATTGAAACACCTAATTGCTGAGCTCCGACTCGTTTGCCTTCCAAAACATTTATTTGTCTGTCTAATCAGACTCTCTCTCTCTCTTTCTTTCTCTCTGTCTCTCTCTTCACATTCATGCACGTGGTTTGCACAGATATTCTTCTTAGGACACTACATTTTACTTGTATTCGTGTTATTCGTCTGAAAATAAAGCCTGATCTCTAGCCTGAACCAGACCCAGTAATCCTAATTTTAACCTGTAAGC
Organism: Solea senegalensis; assembly: GCF_019176455.1. Lineage (NCBI taxonomy): Eukaryota > Metazoa > Chordata > Actinopteri > Pleuronectiformes > Soleidae > Solea > Solea senegalensis. The sequence goes on from NC_058024.1 coordinate 5,657,507, forward strand.
ACAATTCATTCTGAGCCCTAAACTTAACCAGTTACTCAGAATGTTGAGGTTTTGCCTCAGTAGGACCAGGTCTCCATGAGAACAAGTGGTCCTGACATGGTCAGTGTTCATGCTAGAGAAAGTCCTAAATCCAAGCGCACACACACACACACACACACAAACACAAACCAGCATGGGACTGAATCACTTTCCTTGAAGCAAACAAAGTGAAGCAAAGGCACTGTATGTATCTGCTCTGTCGCGGGGTTGAGTAATAGATGAAGAGCATTTTGTTTTACAGCTCCTGTCATCGGTAGATTTGCTGACACATGCTTTAACAAATGAGGGCGCATTAGAGAACCTCTTCAATCTCAGTCCCTGCTGCCTTTAAATTCTCCGTAGTGCCAGCGGTGCTTGGCAACCATGACAACATTAGAGTCACCCCTTGATTTGCTTTGTCCTGGTGTTAAATGCATTTTTTTTTTACATCCAACTAAGTTTGTTTGAGAGTCACTTGTGAAAAATGTGATGTAAAATTAATTTATTAACAACAGTGACTTGAGCTTGAACTCCTATCGATCTGCCTCATCCTCTTTGCCTGTCGCCCAACAGCACTGTAATCAACCATGTGAAGATTAGGCTAATTGAACCAAGGCAGACAGTTCAACCTGTTTCTATCTTCTCTAATGCACATCCTCTCCTTTCTTGGCAAGACTCACAAGGAGACACAGTCTCACACACACACACACACACACACACACTGCTTGTCAAGCATAATAACCTGGCTGGTTTATAAGATGTCTCATTATACCTGCAATTGACTTGTTGGAGACATAACCGGTGATGCATTCACGGGTGTTGTGTCAATTTTTGATAGAGTTGCCGACTGATTTATTTTCTCAAGGAAAGTGAATCGATGGAAATCTCATTAAGGTAGAAGGTAAAGGTCGCGGCATGCGTGTAAATGAACGCCCCAGTGGTTCTTAACACTGTCTCAAAGCAGTAGGAAAGGTGTGTGTGTGTAGGCGACACTGCAGTTTGTGATGATGCAAAGCCAACTTTGTATTGCAGGTTATAAGGTTATTAAAAAGGATAGTATGGTAACGGTTTTGCCATGATTGCACAATACTTACTGCGTCTAATTTGCCCGGGGGAGCTCTGTGAAGCAAATAAAATTTTAAAAAAAAGCAGCCACATCGAATGACAGCTGCTCTTCAGAGGCTGCCATGTTGGATTTATGCAAAAGATGTTTGACGCTGGTTCTCTGTCGTCATCGCGCTAAGATTTGACAGACAGCAAACTGTTTGCTTACAGTTTTCTTTCTTGTTTTTTAAGTCAAAATGTTGCATATTTGCACTACTTTTATATATATTTATATGCATATACACTTATTTATTTTTTTCTTGAGTCATAGTTTACAATAACTACCTCAAAATTCAGTGCTGTGTTGTTGTTTTATCCGGTTGCCAAGCAACGGAATTTCGTTGCCAGTTTCACTGCTGTGTTTTCTGTGCGATGACAATAAAAGGAAGTCTAAGTCTAATACAGGCTAGTACAAGACATTCATTCATTCATAATATGCAAAGCATAAAAAAAAATTCACTTTCCACTAAATCCACTTTGTGCATTTAGTGGAAACATCGTAACTAACATGGTGAAATAAGTCTAGGAGTCTGATGTGGGAAATAGCAGCTCAGATTGTTTTACCATCTCATGTTCAGGTAAGAAAAGAAAATAGGTCGACAAAAGCAAGTCAACCCAATTGCCCCAAACCAACATTTGTCAAGAAGCAATATTGGTAGTGCATCCCTGTTTTTTAAGTGTTTCATCAGTTGTTCAGAGACTGCAGGGACTCTGCAAATGTGGTAAAATATCACGCACTGAAACTTAAATTTGGCCGCCGTGCTTCAAGGCAAGGCTGCCTTTCTATTCTTTTCTCTTTCTTTTTCTTTTTTGAAGTGTGTGGCTATCTGTACAGTATTGATATTATGTCTTAGTTTTTCCATTTCTGTTGGAAAGTGTGCTACGGTCTCCTGGGGAGTTCAGCGTGTTCTCAACTGTTAAAAGACCCCAGACTTCGATAAGTCTCAGCGAACTCTGTGACTTGATGCCTGAGGGGACAGATATTTCTCAGACTCAATCCTTCTAAAAGAAGAGTTTTTGGTCAAGAGCTGTTACTCATTCTATTCCGCCACCTCCTCGCCTACACTCATTTCCTCTCCTCTTTGGTGTCTCTGTCAGTCTCTCGCTCCATTGCTGACGTGACAAGTGAACAATGATTCATATGCATCGCGTACAGAGCGGAGACTGTCTGAGACGTCTTGTCACCTCCCGCCGAAGTCACCCAGTGCGACCGCGGCTGCCGTCGCACACTGCCCTCCCGCACACACGCGTAGACACATTGCTTTCGGGAGAGTTGTGAGTTTCATTTTCAGCGGAGTGAAGCTGACAGCATGTGAGGGAGACAAAGGAGGAGAGAAAGCTGTGATGTTTACACAACTCAGATAAATGGCCTCGGTGTTTGCTTTAATAACCACGCTGAATGTAGAAACACATGTAATTGCTTTGATGTTGCTCGGATGGCTACAAATAATGGCACCCCCACCATGATTATAGAGTCAGTTAGGTGCTGGAGGCTAACACACACACACGAGTCTTTGTGCGCCAACCTGGCGCCTGTGCACGTAAGAGTACGTGAGAACTCCCCCATCTCTCATCTCCTTTAGTTTTTGTCTGGGTCCCCGCCCTAAGGGCTTGATTTAGATGAAATGTCACTTTTAATGAAAAATTTGATGGAAGCAAAACAACAACTTGGAATATTGCTTGTGTAAGTAGCGGGAATGGAGGCAAGTGCCAGGGCGATGTCAGAGGCAGGGGTTGTTTCTCCCTTGATTGTACTCTTTTGGAATTCATTGGTTGCCTGTATGATATTACTGTTGTAGCAAATGTAGCCCTCAGGCAGGCAGGGCAACCGGCGCATTGCTACTCTTTATAGATGAGGGTGCCAGGAGGAAATGCGTTTGCTGTCTGGCCCCACTGTGGAGTCAGTTGGGGAGCGGGAGTGGACCTTGGTGCCACAGCAGCTCATCGTATCGGCCGTTTAAATCTCACTTTTTGGTCCTGCGTACTTTCCAAACTTTGAATGTGTATGAGTTGCACTCGCGTTATTAATGAGACATAAACCTCAGTGGCAGGGCGTCGTTAATTTTTGCTTGATTGAATTCACTCTCCCGGCTTTGCTGCGGAAACACTTCACGTCTGGCTCTCGTGCAACCAGCTGCTCCTCTGCGTCAAACCAGTGGGTATTTCTTAATGTTACTGGTGCAGCAAATGATCATGGCGTGCCACAGGCGACTCCAAGACCTCCCTTGGACCCCATTTGTAGCAGTGCAGATATATGCTTCAGTATCGTTTATGGAGCCTGCTGTGCAGTTTTGTGTTTCTATGGTAACTGTGGTCACACAGAATCCCCATTTGGCAGTGTAGTAATTAATTTATCTCTATTGATCTCTTGTATCCCTCGAGCCTTTCAGCTGGGTGGCCTGAAAGCTGAAATTCATTGTTGATTGAATGCACAGTCTATCTTAAGATGCGATCACAAATCAGTCCCTATGGGGGAGAATAACTGGGAGTGGGCCAGATTATGTTCTTTCTTGCTGCAGTGGTAGTGATTCATTTCATCATATAAAACACAAGTGACTGTAATTGCAGCGTTGGGTTGTGGGAAACAGCCTCTGACCTGCTCGTGGGCATGTACTGTTTAGTGTCATGGAAAGCACTCAACTCAGGGTACTTTCACGTCATCCTAAACTATTAACAACACACGTGTGCTCATACATTTACCACCTTGTCATTGAACCTTTACTCCTCTACCTTTATTAATCTTTTTTTTTTTTTTTTGACCAGACCAATGCCAATGCTACCAATGTTGCCTCATCCTTATGTGCAGGAATTCACATTTTGGCATAGAGGGCCAGGGTGCTTTGGGTTCAGAGCTTCAAAATATGGGTTTCTTTCCAGTTCCCAGTATTAACTCAAGGCTGTGCAAATAAGGATTAAGAAAAATAAAGACGTGGAACTTCAAACTCTTTTCTTGCCCCCAGCCTCCCTGTCTTTGTATCTCTTAACATTGCAGGTGTTGTGTTTATATATCTGATGAGTAGGAGGCAACTGTGCCAGCTTTTTGAAAAGTAATGATCTTTTTGACCTCTCTAAAACTCCTTGGGGATGTCAAGTCCAGAGCACATCCTCGACATCGCAGGCAAATAACAACCATTCTATTCGTTACCCATTCAGCGTTGCAGAGGTAAAAACCTCCAAGTCCTCAGAAAAAGAAAAAAAACAAAACAATTTGTACTCATTTGGATGTGAGTGGGTCTATTTTATCACTGTATTATGCCATTCGAACCCAGTGGTGCAGCTTTAGGAAATAAATATCTATCAAATAAAGGAAAAAGAGAGCAAGGCGAACTCAAATCTCAAGAAGACAGATGGGGAGCAATAATAGTAGAAGACATCTCAATCTGAGGCAAAAAGAAAAGCACAGGCAAAGTGAAGATGGGAAAAATGTAATGGTAGCTCATCTTATATCAGCCTCTGTGACAGAATTGGCTTGGATGTTTGGAGACTGGCATTGTCATGGAAACTGATTTTTGTGCTGCTGGTGAAGGGCGGGGCTCTTTGTGTTTTTTTTTTTTTTTTTTTCCAGTGGATGACAATGCCTGCCGATAAAGATGTCACCCTGAGAAAAATAGGTGTTGGCCGTCAATGGCCCCCCGAGTGCTGACATTGCCTTTGCTAAAGCTGTATTGTCCTGGACAGTCCACTGAGGATTCTGCAGGCTGCACTCGAGTATCTCTGTTTTATTTGAAATTTGAAGAGTGCTTCCCACCGGGCCTGTTCAAGTGACATGTTATGAACTGTGGCGAAAAAGATACAGTTCTGCCTTTCATATTTGATGTGGAGTGTGGGATGCAGAGCTCCTGAGTGGTGTGCTGGCAAAAGAAAGTATTGTCAATTTTGCTCTCATCGTGGATCCAGTATGTGTCCCCACAAAAGTAAAGCACTCCAGGAGCGGAATGAATAAAACTCATTACAATTAGATCAGGATTAGGAGAAGGATTGCTTAGTAATCCTTAAACCAACACTCACATCCTGAATCGACCAGAATATTCAGTTCCCATGATCGTCAACGCCATTAATGTGCTGCGTCTTGGATCACACTTTGTCCTGATATCCTTGCATCAGTTTTTGTGCCGGAGGCAAAAGTCCTGTTCATCATGGCCAGGCCGCTTTGCATGGGGCAGTGTTTTTAATTAAAGAGTTGACGTATCTTTCTCTCTGGAACATTGGGAGGTGTGATCACTGCCTGTCACTTCAGCTCAACACAAACATGTTTATTTTGGTCCCAGATTCATTTAATGGGCTTGTCAAAACTGATGAAAATTAGAGGAGGCAGAGGCGGCTGATAAGCCCCACTGTTATTAGATGGGCTGGCGCTGTCGTTCGTCTGCCTTAGTTTGTCCTGTGTGGATGCATAAATGCCCATCTGCAACTCGCCAACAATCTAAAGAAGATACACGCGACGAACCTGCACAACTAATCCACTCCCAGAGACACAAAGTCAGGCTCTAGTTTTCTCTGCTCAAACTTTTAAGAATAAATAAAAGATTTGACACTTCTAGCTACTGAAGAAGCCCCGCAGCTTCAGCTGTGTGCCTCTCTACTGCAGTCTGCTCGCTCTCTGAAATGTAGAACAGCAGAAGTAAATGGGCATGGGAGTAGACAAACTCTGTTCTTATTCACCTGGGTGCTTTCTATCTTTGTTGTCCCTCCTGAACACACAAAAGAAAACCGAAGTTGGAGTTTTCCACCACGTCCTCTCAGGGCCAGAAAAATAGTGCACCACTGCTGCATTGTGTGCATCAAATAAAGATGTGTATCAAGTAAAAAGTGGGGCTCCTTGATCTGTAACTAAGTCTATTGTAGCATCACCTCAGAGCTGCATTAATATTGTATATCTCCCCTAATAGCAGAAATATTGGGCCTGTTTCTGCAGTATTTGCGGAACAGATCTTATTGTAGTTTATTGATACTATACGAGACTGAAGTGGGGAGATGATGGAGTGTTACTGCTTTCCTGCCACCTATAATGCGGCACTGTTGTGTGTTGACTCTTCCCACCAAGGTTATGCAGACACATGCTTCTCTGCTTCCTGTTTGGGCTTAATTAGAGCGCACAATTGGAGAGTAATTGTATCGCGTTTGTTGTTCAACTCAGTTGTCACCTGATGAAAATGTAAGTACTGCACGTAAGGAATGTGACGATGAGCAGAACATTACAAAGGCTTTGCATAATAAGCAAAGTATTACAAAGTTTACAGGGACATTTCTTGACACTAGGGCCATCACTGATGGAACAGTGTGTTTTATTTGGTCACGCAAGACAGTGCTCACTTACTTGCATGAGCACACCGACGATGCAATACCAATTGCAACTAACTGCAAAGGGCAAAATTGTAATATAAATGAAGCACTGCATAAGAAAAAGGAGAGAAAAAAAAACATAAATGTATAAGGATGACAAACATATGTGTATATATATATATATATATATATATATATAAAGATATATATGTATGTATGTATATAAGTATATATATATATGTATATATATATATATATTAATCACACATTTTGTATTATTGTGTGAAGCACTTAATATTAACCTAAATGTGATTGTTCAGAAAAACAATTCACAACGATCCCTTGCGCAACGCAGGATTTGCAGATGTGCGAAACAAAAGTTACATTCACGACATCATTCACGAACGATATACGGATAGTGTTTTTGTCGGTGTAATGTTCTGTACTCTCATTCCTAGTTCCAAATTTATGGGTAAAAATAAAAGCCTTAGTAAGTTGTCACGCTATGACGTACACTCAGTGCTGAAAGAGCTCCGTCATATTGTCCGCAATTAAACATTCAGCTCACAGTAGCTACAACAGCCTCATCTAAACAAGAAGGATGGCATTGTACCTCGGGCATCTCTTTATTCCTAAACAATGGAAGTAAATTACAGGGTTTGGACGATTGATTTAGACATATTTTCCTGCACAAAAGTGTGGATGGCTCACTCTTATGTGTCAGCAGACACACAAAACATAGCAGAACACAGAGACACAGACATGTCTGACAATATTTTGAAGGTACACAATGATTTCCATTGTTCTTGGACAGAGAGTGTGTGTTTGGGATATTGTTATTCAAATAAGATTCACAAACTAGAATATATTACCTTTTATATTGTTTTCTTATATGTCTCTTGGCCTTGTAGTTATTTTGCTATGGGATTCTTCATTTGGTTATGCCAAATATGTGAAAATGCGGTAATGTAAGCAATAAAGCCGTCGCTCACGCTCACATACACACAGACATATTTGTCTCTATTGTGTATTATGGGTCTCGTTAAATGAAGAGTCTCTGGTCTTTTATTTTAAGGTAAACAGGGATAGATTTGGCTTAATTGCATGAATTAATGCATTCTCTAGTCCCTTAACCCTTATTTTAACTAAATACTTAACATCTATTCCAACCCTAATTAGAAACCTAACACTAAAAAAAGCCTTTTTAGGTCTCACAATTTATAATGACCCTTAATTTGTTCAACATTTTTAATAATTGATAGTGTTATACTATTCATAACATCAGCTCTAAGTATAGAAGGGAGTAAATACCCCCTAAACGGGAAATCACTGACAACAGGAGGAAGCTCCGACAGCTTTTAACTAAAATGTAATAATGTTATAAATCACATTAATAATGTTACAAGTAACAACTTAAATGTCTGGTATTATTTGCCAGAAACACAAGTTTGTCCACCTTGAGTGCGGCTCTTTTTATTAACAATATTACCCACGGACGAGAATATGTGCACAAATGTCCCTCGTACACACAGAGTGTTAAATTATTAGTGGAGTTGATTATTAGTTCATATTTGGTGCACGCTCCGTCAAAACGTCTCCCCCATGTATTGCAGGCTTGCATCTCCAAAATGCTGCTGCTGCTACTGACACAGACATCATAGCCTCTGCTGGATTCTGTGAGGCACTACGTAAATAGAAGCTCATGAGACGGCAGCATGGAACTACAGATTTGATTGTGAACTGTACATTCCATGTTAGAAACAGTATCATATTCTGAATACAAAGTGACCATCCTAGTGAGGGCCTGCTAAAATGTCCTCACAGTAGTGCTTTCTCGCCAGAATTTGTCATCACAACTTAATATTTTCATTATCTTTTGTCCGTCAATTGTCTCATCGATTAATTGAGTACTCGTTTGGTACTAAAAATGTCAAAAAATATTGGAAAAATGTTCTCAGTGTTTGTCCAACATTGAAAACATGATGTTCTCAAATGACTCCTTTTGTGCACAAAATAAAATGTTTCAGTTTTAATGATTTCTTTGCTAATTGGAGCAAAGAAACCAGAATAATCATTACAGCCTTTGTACACACTCACACACAGTCTGGTTTTTCATGACTTCAGAGAACTTTTCATTGACTCACATTCATTTCTTGGATTACTGTAAACTTAACCATAACTACTACTGGTCTAACCCTCACCATAACCTTTACAACATGTCTTCTTCTTAAAATTCATTTATGTTATAATTTATGTTACGGGGACTTGGACCCATAGTGTGTCTGTGTAAACAGATTTCAGTCCCCGCAATACGAGTAATACCAGGAACACACGTGGTCAAGTCACAGAAAGTACTAAAAAACAAATGCCCTTAAGTGCTACCCTTGCGCCTCACAAGACGAGTTTGAAGTGTCTTCTCTGTCCACTTAGTGCACTTAGTGCCTCCACGTGTCTAAATGCACCGTTTGACCTTCTCGCAGTCTCAGCACCCAGAACTGAGCTCATGCTCCGATGTGACCCACTCTCTCTGACTCACTGCATTTGCCCTTAAATTATGACCAAAGACGGTGGGCCTAGGACAAACACAGAAGTCATTCAGAACTCACTTTAAACTCAAATGTTCAAATGAAGCAGTGTTTCTGCTCTTAATCTAGCCGTTTCTATGACCACCAGTGAACCACCGCATTAAAAGAAAAGGAAAAAACAAACTTAAGACTTCAAAAATCCATCTATTACGTTATCTTGTAATCTGTTTCTTGTATGGACATACACAAATTCAAACACTGAACTAATTGAATGAGTCCTAGATTCACCAGAGAGCAGTCTTCAGTTTTATTATGCCATTTATTTATAGACCCATGGCATTTATAAACCATTGACATTTCCAAGGCTTAGAGGGGTCAGCATGAAACAGTGTGGTTTGTGTGCTGGTGCATTTCAAAGTCTGGGATTATTTCATCGTTTTTTTTTTTTCTCCAATGAAAAGGCCTGATGACAAAAGATGTGTTCCTCCACTTTAGAAATGCACTCAGTGGTGTGTTCAGAGAACCTCCGAATAGACTTCTTGGAGCAATGTCTCCGAGCCTGTCGAGCTCTTTTGACGTCACCAGAAAGCGAATCAGCTCGCAGGTTCAGACGGAGGTTGGTTATCTGAGAATAACCTCATAATCAAAAGTCTATATGGCCACCGCAATGCCATGTTTGATGAAGACACATCTTGCAGTAAGTAGCTCGGATAATTTGTACTCTTGGACCAAGATCAAAGAGTCTGTAGTTCTACAACAGGTTTTCTTCCAGCTGAACTCACAGACTCAACTCACCTGTTCTTGCTTTTTAGTGCAGCGCCTCATGTTGAAGTAAAAAGCTGCTTTTGTACGCTTTACTCGCTTCTTTGCAGTGAAGTATCTGGCTAACATACTACAGGGACTCACTCAGGCGAAGCAGTGTCTACATGGCTGCATGCATCTCATAATGTACTGCAAAGCTCCTCCAGCAGACACATAATAGACCCCCAAAGGGCCCAAGGGAGATTGTTAAAATAATGCGGCAGGTTAGCTAAGACTAGCAGTGAAGTATAACCATGTGGGGATCATCAAATAGACACGTAAGGGATTGATGGCAGCCTTTAGCTGCCTCTTAATGCTCACACGCTGAACAGATTTGACTGTGAGGATGAGTCCCAGGTGGATATGAAATACTTCACAGTACCCATTAGCTGCTGGTTGTCAATAGAATCCGGAGGGTTATGAGATAGCTGAGGTGGGTTGGTCGCTTAGTGAGCCGACAGCGGTGCTCTCTCCCTTTTTGGTTTAATGGTTAAATGGGGTTGCAGGGAGATGAAGTGGGAGGATGGTGGAGTGTGATAAACTGACACAGTGCAAATGGGAATAGGTTGATGCAGAGGTGCACTCTCTACTACTCACTCATCATGGCAGTTTAGCTGCTATTTTGTGTGCTTTTCTCCCTCCATAAATGTTGTCTGATACATGTGGGACGTTACAAAGTTGCTCCTTTCCGCCCTTCATGATCTCCCTCCAAGACTCTGTGGAGGGTCTAACTTAAGTGCCTTCTGTCCTTCCACGGCCTGTCCAGCCCTTGATCTTTTCAGGCCCTCCGCCATCCTTCACTGGTCTTAATGACAGACATTTATTTAATTCAAGCTACTGGGAAACGAGATTAGTTTCGATAGAGGAGGACAGGCAGGCAGAGAGTGGCGCTGGAGAAAAGGAGACGGGAAGAAAAAAGAAAGCATGTGTCAGTCGCCCATCACCCGCCACCTGTCTGCCTCTGCAGCTTAAATACACGTTTATATTTAATGCCACCGTAGTCCAACACGTGTCATTCTGTCACTTCCACCATCGAGGCTCACTGCGGCATCCCCAAATGAGTCAGCGCAGAAACGACTGACAGAGATGGTGTTGATGAAGATGATAGTCGTGATTGTGATTATGATGGTGGTGATGATGATGATGACAGGCTGTCGACGCTGTCGGTTGGCGATGCGATCGCGTCCTCACATCATGGCTGATTTGCTTCTTCAGTGCCACAGCTAATTTCATTATATTTGCAGTTTAGCTTTGGGACATCGCTCGACACCAAACAGCAGTGTCAGACTGTGCATCCAAGCGGAGGCGTTGAGTCAGCAGTGTGTCTGTGCCTGTGCACACACGTGTGTGTCAGAGATCTGTGCATCATCCTGTGTGCAGCCTGCAATCTATTGCCCTCCAGCTCAGGAAACAGCGACAGGAGATCTCGGGGTTAGCGTGACATTGTAACGGCGCGACGACAATGGACAACAACACTGAACACGACGCAACAGACGACAATGGCTGGCTGCTGTGTGCTTGCATTTTCTTCTTCTTTTTGGTCTTTTTTGTGGTTTCAAATTGCCTCAGTCGTAAGGTGACGTTTGTCAGCTGACTGTAGTGGGTGGAGCTGGTTATTTTGGAACACCGTACTTTACTGGACCAAAGCGAAGCGTTCCACGCGATGGAAACACGGCTATAGACTTCAATTTATGTTCAAATAAAAAAGGTAGCAATTCAAGGGCCCATAAAGCAGTCTTAAAAAAAGATTTAAAACAATCAAGCAGAAAGAAAAACTTACAAGCAGTAGCAAGCAGTTACCATTTAAAGTGTATCCTGGAGGTGTGTGCATATTTATCAGTAAAGTAAATAAATACAGGTGTATTTGACATTTGCATTGTCCAAAATGTGTGGTCATACATTAGGCCTGTCTCAGTTAGGGGTAGAGTGGTAGAGCGAGGTGTCTTTCAACTGGAAGGTGTAGGGTTCTATTTCCGGATTTGCTAGTCTACATGCCGGTGTAGATATATTTATGATGTGAGGGGTTTGATGAATGAATGAATGATTGAATGACTGAATGAATGGCAAAGAGATAGTGTGGTTGTCAACTCTAGAAAAAGCATTATAGAGATATTTTATCATATCTAGGTGGTATGGTTATGGTTAAATTAATATAAGAAAAAAATAGAAAAACATAGAACTCTCTTCTGTTATCTACAATATTTGAATATCTATTTTTAATTCATGGAAAATGAAAGTTTACATGAAACAAACACCCAAAGTAAACAAAAGTGCGTTTACTGCATTAAATAATTTTAACACATTAATCTCGGCTGTATTAATCACAAAGATTAACATGTTAGCGTTGACAGCCCTATTATATATACATACATACATATATACACACACACACACATATTGATTTAATGAGAAATGCCTGACAGCCCTACTATGCACACACAAAAAAGTGCAACCTCGGCCGAATGCAAATCATGAAATGGCGCTTCTTCTGCGCACAGAGATAGAAGACGACTACAGACGAACTCGGCTGCTTAAAGCCCCCAAAGTGCAAGTCAACTCCTCCCACCATCCCTCATCATGGCTCTGCATTTTAACTAAACACCTGGCTGTGTCAGCACCAGTTCATCACAGCAGGGACCGCCCCCCCCACCCCCCTTCTTTTACCTCTGTGTCTGTCTACGCCGTAGTGCTGCACATGCATATTTATGCTGAATGATGGATTGAACCATCAGGCAGAAGTTAAAGTGAGTGATTCTGACTGGACGGCCGTGTATGGGTTTTGAGAGATTAAATTCCTGCCAATACATACCCACCAAATGCCACAGTGTTGCCACGCTGAAATTAAACCACCTACTGGGTTCAACAATTAATCAGCCGCTATACATAAAAATGCATTAACATTAAGCTTCAGTCAGCCCAGTAAATGTGTTCAGCATCCAGGGAAAGTGCTTTAAAGAGAAGTTACAAACAGCTTCGTAGCTAACCCCCGCCTTTTTTATTTAGGGTGAGTATCAGTTTCAATAACAGGAATCTACTGTGCTTTTGTATAAAATTGTGCCGCATTAGCATTTTCCTTCAGTACCAATGTAGTAACGCTTAAATGTATATATTAGGTGACACACACTTCACTTATTTAGGATTTTCTAATACTGTGTATATTGGTACTGACTTCTTGTATATTCGACACAGAGGTAAATATTTTAGATATAATTGATATTCTTTTTTTTTTATAGACTTAGTTGATGTTACTGCAGTAAAAAAGCCAGTAAAAAGAAAAAAAAAAACAAAAAACAAAACACTAGATAAATGCTTGATTTAACCCTTCGCTTATGGATGAATGATATTGAAGTTGAATTGAATTTGTTGCCAATAACTGATACTGATACTAATATAAATATACATTGTATCTCTTGTGCAAAATAAACATTAAACAATTTGTGTCGTTGCGAATAATGTCATTATTCGTATCGGGGGATCTTGGTGTGTTTGCCAATATTGCATCCATAACTTTGATTATACATGTGCTAAGAAAATGTGCTAACGTATGCTTGCTTTCCATGTTTTCGTGGCAGTTATGTGAAATGGTTTCTTCGACTTCCACTCAGCAGAGAACAGGGAAGACGAGGTTCTGTGTGTGTGTGTGTGTGTGTGTGTGTGTGTGAGCATGTGAGTGTGTTAGCGACGCAGAGGTCGAGTCTCACCGTGACCTGCAGCTCTGCTGCTAAGTCAGAAATGCCATTAAGCATTAAATCACAAAGTTGTGTTCACCAAGTTATTGTCAACACACCCTGCCACCCCCACCCCACCACCGGTGCACCTTTCGCTTGTAGTTAACGGTGCAGTGCGCGTTAAGCAACACTTATCTTTATAGAAAAGGGGCCTTTAGTGATTACAGAGCACTGGTGGATGGGTGTGTGTAACTGCAGCTCCCTGAAGTGCATCATTACCTCTGATTTGTAGTGTGTACATATAGCAACAGGCCAAGCAGTACAGTCCAGATACCGATACATTCTTCTCACGGACAAGAGGAGAGAGAGCGAGAGAGTGGGGGAAAGGGCTAAATTAAGGGAGAGAAAATTGGTCTCCTTCACAAATAAAGAAAATTGTCTGACATCAATAACACTCTAGTGTTACTCTTTTATTTTTCATGCACTTTTTCCTTATTATGTTATTACAAACCTAGTTAGATACCTGTGTTAGAGGACGTACACTTATGTAAAGCTACTTATGCTGCTTTTCGTGAAAGGTGCTTTATAAATGTAAGTTATTATTATTTTTTATTATTTATTATTATACAGTTCTTGCTTATTTTTTGCTTTTCCATTAGGGATAGTACTTGGTACCTGGTGCTTTTTATATTTCAGTCCAGTGACTAGTTGGCTGACTCAATAAAATATCAATATTTGCTTTATAATGTATTATCACATATCGGCAAAGATTCCCTGTCGTGACTTATGACTAAAACAGTTGGCTAAATAGGCTGCTAGCGCCTTGAATTCTATGCTTACCCTTCTGTAACTAATGTTTTTATATTTATGTGTTTTGTGCATAGAAGAAAACTTACATCTTACATCTGCTGCAACATGAATATGCAAAATCTGTTCATTTCACTACAGAAGAGACGACATTAACTCTGCAGTTGGGAGCAGGGAAAAACAAATGTGTATTGTACATATCAATATAGATATCAGTTATGAGAAAAAGCACTCTCGATACATCGGCAAAAAATCCAATATCGTGCATCCGTCATTTATTTGGTTGATATTTTAGCTGATGTCATTTTATTTTGCCAATTTATTTCTCTCCAAGGAATTAAAATCTATAAACAGCCTATCAGACCCAATTCAAATTGTACACAAATAGGAACCGACACGTATTATAAATCATATTATTTTATTATTATATTATACATTCAGTCATTCTCAATCCACATCCAAAACTCAATGCACTGGTGTGGTAAGTTTCTCAGTGGCCAATTTATTAGGTACAATATATCAATCAATCAATCAATCAATCTTCAACTGCTTCAGATGTTCAACCCAATCTGAAAACCATGCAGACATGGTGATTGAAGTGAGTATTGAAGAAACTGCTGTTCTAAGGGGATTTCCTCATCGAATTACCTGTAGGTTTTAATAACAGTTCATTTCCACTTTCTTGGCGAAAAATGCTTTGTTGATACCAGCGGTCAGAGGGTAATGGTTTGACTGGTTTGAAATGAAGGAAAGGCAATAGCAACTGGCAACAGTGACTCAAAAAACACACATTCCATGCTGAGCACACATGTCGAACGTTGAAGCAGATGGGCTATAGCAGCAGGAGACCTAACCAGGTGCCACTTAATTAGGTTGGTGAGTGTCAATTACAATTTGTTCGTATACAGAAAAAAAATCTGCATTAGACCCAACCCTACTTCCAATCATGTGATCCACACTCATTGTGAGTATGTGACTAAAAGTCAAAAGAGTCAAGATATCACGGTATCGATAATCACGACCATCAAATATTGTTTAAGTGAAAGACATTTGACATTTGCTTGAATCATAAACGACGACACTGACTCACAGCTGAGTTCTGGCATGGATGCAAATGTCGAGTTCCGTGCACAATTTACCTTCAGTCGTCAGTTTATTAGGTACAGCTAATTAAACCCATGCAAGTCTAATGGAGCGTTCTTTCAATAAATGCTACTTACATGAGCATTACTGTTAAATATTATACTTGGAAGCTCCATGTAAGTGATCACATCATTATTATTATCCATTATTTCCTCCAACACCTTTCAGTCAATGAAGCTGTAGGTTAAAATGCTATATCGATTTTAAAACCGTCCTCTTTTGTGGAAATGTGGATGGTGAGTTATGGATCATAAAAGCTAAAACAATGAGCTGAAACAGCTAAAACGCTTCATAAAGCCGAAAAGTGCGGGGAAACTGCAGAGTCAGGAGACGATACTGTGTGGTTTTGTCACTGCAAGCAATTCTTTGAACGTTGCACATGATGATTTGCCCACAGAGGATATAAAATATTGATAAATGCGGCATTAGGTATATTTTTGACTGTATCAAATATTATATACCTCTGCTCAGTAAATAATCTGAACACCTCTTCCCCCACACACCGGTATATTTCATCATTTATTTTTATAATTTGTCACACTGTGAATTGAAAACATTGAATATAGAATATAATCTCAACGTCAGGCTTCTACATCTCAATTTTAACACACAGTTAACAGTTGAATTCCGTTTTACATGCGTCTGTTCATCTTGTGGGCAGTGACCGTGGCTTGGTGCTGCAGTGACGGTTGAGTATACTGATGATTGCTCTGTCCACAGGGGCCCTATTACCAGAAAACATTAATGCTCCATGTCAATGTGCTTCTATTCAGTCACTTTTGTACAATAATGAATCAAAATAAACATACTGCACTTGACAATACGGCTTTTATATTGTCACTAATCAGACAACTCATTAGGCAGTAATGAGGCGGCTCTGCCTGTTCTTGTTGTGTTTGGGGGAAGTTTGACACATGGGGAGAAACGTGTGTGTGTGTGTTTATTTGTGTGTGTTTGAGCTCATGGATAGGCACATATGCAGTTCCGCTTTCCCACTTATACACTCACACACACACACACACACACACACACCAGCCGGCACTCTTGTAGTCCCACTGCAATTATGGCAGCATCTCACCCGGGAAGAAGCCCACTTACCCAGCATTCACTTTATGAATAATTGATTGTTTGTGCCAGTGTTATATTTGTAAACACACGTTTGCTCTGTCTGATTAATAGTTTTCTAGACATACTCATTTGTTCAATTTGATTAGACTGTTAAATGTATTATTTATTAGCTGAAAATGCTCTCTGGTTAGTCGTCATCACAAGGGCAACAAGAAGATTTGGCATAATGACGCCTCTGCATGCAAAGAGACGCGCTCTCACATTAACTCGCACTGACAAAATGTGGCAGGTTGCAGTTTGTTCGTGTGTCTACTCGTGAACATTTTGACTGCTAACGCGCAGCTTCTTTTCCCTTTTTTCATCGTAAGTTTACGCTTCAAAACATGCAAATCAATGTTTGTCTGATCCATAGAAACATGTCAACAAGAGAGGATTTTAATTTTGAAGCAAACTTAAACAAATTGCCAATAAACCCTTACACACTGGACCTTTACGTGTCTGTGTAGGTGAGGCATTGGTTCCTCCTCACCCAGGGATTTACCATTCCACACCATAGTGTACCGTACCGTACCAAACCAAATCAAGCCATTCAATGATGGAACGTATATGTCACTGAATGTGAATCCAGTAAAGTAAGTCCTATAGCACTATATAGCTGAAGTCACTTTACCAAATATAAAGTAAATATTCCATAATATTCATTAGAATTATATGCACATGAATAGAATCCGACTCAATGTATAAACTGTTGCCAGCTAAGAGAAGCCTCTTAAAGGCAAAGAGACACATTCTCAAACAGACATTGTGGGTGTAATTTGGTAGTTTGGTAGACTCATGCTAAATAATTGAGTAACTATGACCTAGACAGAGAGTGTATTGTATGTATCCATTTGGACCACTGATGTATGTATTGTATGTCACGAGAGTGAATGCTCTCAAGAATAACGGAGATGAAGAAAAACATTTTTCAGAGTGCGGAAATAAGTATTTTCAGTCAAAAAGCACGATCTATAGCAAGGTGTTTTCCCTTATTTTATTCTTACTGCCCTTACTCAGAGCCATTATGTGTCGCTCGAGGGTGATTGAAAAATGCACAAAGCCTAAATGGTCCTACCTCAGGCGCAGCTGTAATTTTGATGGTCATTCTCAAAGTTTAAACCAACTCGATTCACGCAACTGAGCAGTTATGTTAAATTCTTGATATCAATTAGCTGAGGTTTTCTGTTATTTGCTAAGGAACCGAGAGAACAAGGTCTGTGTTTTGTATCAGGAAATGTCCCAAAAAAGTGATGGATGGTACACTCAGAACTCAGAAATTTGAATTTCCCGAGGTAGGGACGTCCCTGAAATTGGATTTCAAACTCAGAAACTGGGAGCAACCTTCACTCCCCGGCATTGTCACCATACATACACAACTACTTTTACATTAATTTGGTTTTATCTGTCTATGGGGCACCCCATGATCACATGGAAAAGGAAACTTGGCTTACAACGGGAGGGTTGCCAGTTGAAGCTTCCCTGAGTGCGATGGGCATCTAGGCTGTACATTTTCAAGGTTCAAGTTTGAACTTGCACTCGGTTTTTTTTTTGTTTAATGGACATCCCAAGTTCATATAAAAAGTGTCAGTCCACACAATAAAGAAAAAAAAAAGTCCATTCACATGGGCAAATGTTCCCAACGAGCACAACTCACAATAGGCCTTTGATCCACAGAAGACAGTTTGATTTATCATTAACAACGAATCACTCAGGTGTCACAGTGTGTCATGCCAACATTAGCAGTGTCAATCACCGGACACCACCGGCGGCAGCTGAATGGAATTCCGCCGTCATTGTTTTCACACCTGTGTTCTCCCGACAGAGACCTGTGAAAATGGCTCCCATGAAACGGGCTTGTGAAAATGACACTGAAGAGGTGGATTCACTGGAGCTCCCACACGGTTGTGCACAAATACAGGTCGTTGGAGTTAATGTGCTTCATTAAGCCTCCTCTCAGAATTGCGTGGGTGCGAACACCACGCGTGAGTAACATGTCGCTGGCGCTACTGTAGTTGCGTCTGTCAGCTTGGGAACATTCACACCTTTGTCACATTTCTCTATATGTGTGCGCACAGCGTTGCCAACAGTCTCACAAACTGCAAGCATTGCACTGTCCAACCTCTGTCAGAGGAGGTATCTAATGAGCCTGTGTGAATCCCCCCTCCCCCACCCCACCAAAAAAAAACGATGTGAAGTCACTAGGAAAAGACAAGACTTGCACATAGTGAAAACAAAAATGTGTATTTTCAAGTTATAATCAAGTGAATTTGCTGTTACAGCATGTACAGTGCTATTGTTGAAAACCTTCAAACCTGTTGCAAGGAGGTTGTGGATGAATGCCCAGAATCGCAGTGGGGGAATCTCACTTACAAAACTGATGGACATGGTGCATGTGTGTGCGTGTGTGTGTGTTGTGCTTCTCAGGAGTGCTAGCAGGCCAACTGAAGACAGAAGGAAAAGCAGCACAGCTCTGCACCATATGCCAAATATGAGCCTGTCTGCCAATTTGTGGGGGATACTGGCAAGTGCTAGCAAAGCTGAATTCTTGACAGAGGGAGATGAATAATTGAACATGTGCAGAGCGAAGTTCTGTTGGGATAGAGTGAGGTTGCCTTCAGACGGAGAGAGGGAGAGGGAATGGAGACCGTTGGGTTGTACATAAGCAAAACTCTCGCTCGGATTGTGTTGTGTTTGCTAAATGTAAACAAGTCAAAACATTTGCAGATGTTTAAGGATGAACTTGAACTCATGGTGGGTCGAGAAAGAGCAGAAAAAGTGGAGAAAGCAAGACACGTTTTGATCTCAAACTGCATAAACTTTAACCGGAGAGGCCAAAAGCTGTCATCGATCCTGCTTGTTTGTAACACAACCACAGAGGAAACAGAGACAAATTTAAATGTATATATATATATATACATGCATACATATGTGTGTATTGAAAAATGGAGTGTCAGAGAAGTGTGTGCAAATGAAGTGGAGATTTATTTTTCAAATGGAGTATGTTGTTTATACTGTATTTAAATTTTAATAATTTAGCAGACTATTTAGCAGGCAGTAAGTGCAAGACAAGCTTGCAGGCCTTTTCACCCATGAAATATCGCTTTAGTCTGTCACCCAACTCTGTCTCCTGACAACAAATACGGTAATTAATCAAAATATGGTAGACACTAACCTGGAAAAATGTAAGAAATACAATTTACTGTACTGCACGCGTTGAAGAACGGCGTGTGCATCGTTGGTGCATTTTAGTAAAACATCTAATTGACAGACGGGAGAGATGGGGACTAAATGCAAAAATAAGCCATATAGCCTTATAATAAATAAGCCTTTTCACCAACTGACTCTGCTGGAGGACAATAACATGCACAGACAACCATGAGCGAGACAGATGTTAAATGCTTCCTTTGCTGCCTCTCGTACGCATACTGTCACCCAACTGTTAGGCCAAGGTCTCGGTAAATACCACCTACGTCGATGTACATAAGTGTGTGCAATGTGCATATGCAACAATCTGCGAGTCCCATGGGTTTCATGGTGAGCACAAGAGCATTGTAGATATCACAAGACACATTTGAAGATAATGATGAATCCCACTGCTTGAGGCAATGGCATGGAATATAAGAGAGAGAGAAGGAAAAAAACACACATATACTGCTTAAATATTACTGGCTTGATAGCAGACAAAGACAAATGGAAGCAACTCGCACACTTTTGACAGCAAATTTTGCTCAAATAGTAGCTCCACGTTCAGTATATGTCAATGTCTGACTGTTGCCTCTGACTTTCCATTAGACCACAGAAATTGATCTGTTTTGTTCTCTTTTTTGACTCCAGTATTGCATCTGACCCCTATTATATTCTAATCATTGTCTTCTCTCTCCCCCCCTCCCCGCTCTCTTTCTCTCTGTGACAGATACCACCCTTTCAAGTGAACGTGGTAAGTACCGCAGATGCATGCTCCCCTGATTTAGAGCTGTGTGCGGACTGTATTGGCAATACCGGATTGGCTGTTTGGGTTAATGTGGGAGAAACCATTCTCAGATATGAGTCTCCGTGGGTGAGGCCAAGAAGTTTTGAATCCCATCAAAATCATGCGCATCACCAGAAAGCTGTCTTCCTCTCCATCACATTACCTGTCATAGCAAATGTTGAAGTGAGGGGAAAACATCAGGAGAAAGCAATTATGAAAACAGCATCCACATACCCTTGTGGCCAATCAGAATTCAGAAGCTGGCATAATTTTCTCTGCATGTGTTTTACCTCAACCTATGACAATTTACCCCCTTTTGACTCCAGCAGTATTCAGTGAGGAGCCAATAAGCAGGATAGTTTTTACAGTGTCTCATTACAGCTTTATTGGAATGTATTTCCACGTCGTCCAAATCGAAAGATGCAGACAGACAACTGTGATAGCTGCCTTTTTTGAGGTTCAAATTTCATTCCTCACGCTGTGTTGTTATTAATGGCTTCCTGGTTCTGAGAGAGTCAATGTAATGACTTCATCAAGCAAGAGTGAAAGTTCGTGTGTGTGTCCTTTTTGTTCGCATGGGTTAAGGGTGTGTGTGTGCCCTGGCTGCACATGTGGTTTGCCCTGTTAGCAGCATGACATCAGCCACTCTGCCTCTTCACCACTGTTTAATGTCCATGCTGATGCTCCCACTGTACATTTCATCATCAGAGGTTTAGCACGGCGCAGAGACAAGAAGCGACCGCTCCTAACTTGCCTGCAGCCCCATGAAGGTTGATGGTCTGGGGGCAGAATTGTCGTGATAATTGGTGCGGTGTGGCATCGCAGTGGAGACAAAGTACCACACGCTGAGTGTCTGGTCCTTGAAACCTCAAAGTGGCGTCAGGGATGTGAAAAATGCAAAGTTGCGGTTCACATGAAGCGCTTGAGGTTTATTTTTTGTGTTAACTGGTTAACCTCCATCTGCTGCTGCGGAAAGACGTTGATATGCAATGCAGGGAAGCTTCTGTGATCAATTTTTCATCGCCAAGCTAGAAACAGTGTGACACTTTCTTCATGCAGTTTTAGGCTTAAACAAAAAGCAGGGAAGTTATAGTAGGCAAAGATTTGTATTCAGTGTGAGTGTTTTCACTGATTTTGACCTTATCTCTTGCTTTGCTTAACCACCCTCCTTCTCTAACATTAAAGCGTAACTATGCAGAATTTTTTAACACCAGTCAGACTCATTGTGATGGTTAAATGGCTTGTTGTGGGGAGATTGGGGGCTGTCTCCACTCCCCCTACTGTCTGTTAGTGGAAAACCAGCCTTGTAAAATCAGGGCTGCTGACCAGGAGTCTCCAGAATCCGGAGGTCTTGTGAAGTCTTGGGTCTCGCAAGAAACTTTCTTCACGGCACTATACGCACACGTCCCATTTGCCACATACCAGGCTATAAGATCAAGGCAGCAATAGTATTATTTTAGATGTTTATCATGGCAGAGCTGGAGGAAGGGAGGGAGGGTCGGCCTGTTTGAGGGGTCACAAACAGCCTGTGGCCAAGTGGACAGCCCGTGGCCAAGTGGAAAGGGAACTTGACTTGTAACCAGAGGAACCCACCCGGCCAAAAAGGGCTGGGGTACCCCTGAGCAAGGTACCCAACCCCCAATGCTCCCCGGCCGCCACTCAGTGTGGCAGCCCACTGCATCCTAATTCTAGGATGGGTCAAAATGCAGAGGAATACTTTCCCTAAGGGGATTAATAAAAACTAACACACGAGTAAACATCAGAAAAGTGGGGGGGGCGTCAGTGCTGAGTCTTTACGACGTCTAGGATAAAGCGGTAGAGGATGGATGGGTGAATGTTTAAGGTGGTGTCGTAAAAAATATGTACTCCGAATCTGTGGTGGGGAGCGCCGCTTTAAAACACACGCGTGTGTTTTCTCTTCTATCACGTGGTTCTTCTTTCCTTTTCTGAGCTGCCACATAATGTGAATGAAGGGCAGAGAAAAAAAAAATGGCGGAAGTGGTGAATGGATTACACAGTGATGAGAAAGTGAGCGGAGGCAATGTGAGAGCAAGGTCACAGATGAGGAGCAGAGACATGTGCAAAGTGGAATAATAAGAAAGACAACTTCATTAATATAGTGTATTTCCACTTCATTCCATTCATCAATGGTCAACATGTGGTTAAATTAGCATTTACTTTGGAAAAATGTGCTTTTGTATAATTTGTTTAATTTAGTTTTTTGGCCTAGTATATGGACCACTCACCTTCATGCAGTGTAGTGACACCACAATCAGTTATACTACATTTATAGATTAGATTAGACTTTATCGATCCTACAATACGGAAATGCACTGTGTAGTACGGAAAGCAGACAGTGCTACACTATGCTATAAAATATACAAATGCAGTAAAACATTCAAATATTAAACCTATACAGTATTGTACATGGCTTTTGATCGATTTATTGGCACTTTATATTCAATAACTTACCTTTTATGCAGAAGGTGCTTCCATGTGCTTTGTGTGTCATTGTAAATGGAGCTGCTGTAACCGACAAATGCAAGAAAACCTGTAGAATTTGTTCAACAATAGATGATTTTATGTGTCTAGCCATCTATTGTCCTGAAATTGAATTTACATAGGAATTTTTTTAAATATATACATTTTCAATACTGATGTATTGAGTTTTGAGTTTTTTGAAGGATGTATGCATCCACAGAGAGGTGAGTGGAATGAAATGGTGAGAATTGTTTGTCCTACCAGTAATAATTTAAAACTACTTTCAATTCTGCATACTGTATATACCTGCAGTGCAAAACAGTACACACCGGCGCTCCCTCCCTGTATTTCCCTAGGCCTAACAAGCTCCTCTCTGCCTCCTCAGCAGGGATGGGACATGTTTGGCGTCATCTGATAGGCCTCCTCTCCTCGATGTGAAGTGACTGCCGCCACATCCTCTTCCAGCTTAATTGGCTGTACCTGAGGCAGGAGGGCAAAGTGTAATTGTGATAAGAGAAAACGCTGTGCTTGGCTGGTTTTAGTGACCTTATCTATAATCTCGGGATTGATTATGGTTTTTCTGCCAACGGTGCAAATTGCTCACCTCCGTCACCTGTGCTAGAAACAGCCTTAACTCTGTCTCCAGCTGTAACCTAGACGGTGTGTGAACTGTTGGTTAGCAACAATATATCAACTGCTGACAAAGCTCTACATGCTCTGTGTTTATTACTTAAGGCAACAGGGATTATACACTAAACTGCAAACTTTTGCACCTGGTGTATCATTATGAGGCTCTCTTGTTATGGTTAAATTAAACAGCATTTCTACTTAGAGAACTTTAATATCAATGAAAGAAATGAGTGTTCCTCGAAATGTTAAAAAATATACTAGTGGAATACACTTTATTGTTTTCTTTCTTGACTTGTCAGTGGTTGTACTGACAGTGTGTGAATGGGTATAAACGATGAGATGAGAGGAGATGTGCTGTTTGAATGTGTGAGTGAATGGGTGTGAATGGGTGAATGGCAAAAGCAGCTTTGAGCGATCGTCAAGATTACAAATGTACTGTATGAACAGACCATTTACTATTTTTACACACCAATGAACACACGCACAAAGTGGGCAGTATTATCCATGTCCAGGGAGCAATGGTGGTTGGGTACCTTGCTCAGGGGCATCAGTCCTTGACCCGTCCAGGGATTTGAACTGGCAAATCTCCAGTTATAAAGCCCAATTCTCTTCCACTCATCCATGGGCTGGCTTTTTTCACAAACAACACATTCTTTGCCAGTTTCAACATAAAGGCACTTTAGCATTTTAGTCAATTAAGTTTTCTAACAAGGCTTTTATTGTGAAATATTTGCAGGACAGCATTTAAAAAGTACATTTATTCTTTTTCTCGCAGTATTATAAATACAAACGTTTCACACTAAAGCTTTGTTGAACTGAAACCCTTGAGTTTTACTTTGAAACAGGAACAGGATGTGTTGTGTTGGCCTGTGAAGGTTCTCCGTCATTCAGGTCATAGTCATCCTCATGCTAACGACAGAATATGTGCGGTGCTGTTGTGACATGAATGGATGTTGAAACTGTGGTGAAAGATCATTGTCACTCTCTTTGTTTTTGTTGTAAAATGTGCACAATCCTAAAAGACTGCAGCTTACTAGCATGAACTATAGAGACAAACGTTTCCCTCTCAAAGTCCACAGCGAAAGTCCATGGTCTCGGTTTTGAACAGTTGACCTTCTTACTGTGTAGCAACCATGCTAGCCACTATCTCTGTATAAAAGCACTTATTGTAGTGAAGTCTACTTGTGGGTATTTTTCCCCCAAATGCTAGAGTTTATTCCTCTCGCTTTAAATTGCATTTTTGAATGTTCCATTTGTTCAGTCATCCTCACCAGACGCTGCTACTGAGATGATTCGAGTGCCGTCTCGTCGCAGCCCCCCCACCACCACCTCCATTCTGATCTTTCAGTCTTTCACTGCTCCTGAGTAGCGGTCGAGGCTGAAAGGGCAGCTAATGGGCTGCGACATGTCTCCGCAGCTACAGCAACAACAGACACTAATGTCTGAAAGCCCTAAAAGACAACAACACGAGCAACGGAGTTGCAACGGGCAAGAAACTCCTGGTTTCCTCTAATGTGTCACAGAGGCCATTTCTGTCAGCTTAATTGTGGTGAAGCTTTCTTAGTGGCCTCATTGAAATGGTGTAATTGCCACCCTGTTGGCTGCACTCTGTAGAGTTTCCTTTTGTCCTATAACGCAGGACCCTGAATGCAGCGCAACAGCGTTCTGAATTGCTGTTGTAGTCCTTAGTTTGGCTGTGTGTGCTGTGTTTGTAGTGCAAATTCAAGGTTCGGGCATATGGTGTTAATATGAACATGCTTTTGTTTGAGGAACATTTGATGAAATAATCTTTGTGCTTTTGTTGCGCAACAGGGAAAATATGTTGAAATATTAAATGCCTGTGCCTGGAAGAAGCCGAGTCAAATGCAATTCTTGATCCTTCCTAAACATTTTTCTCTGCTCGGCTGCGTCGCCTCCCTCTCACTACCAATTAAAGCTGTTTTTCTGCAGCAGATCATGAGCTGATGAAGACAGCCACCAAACACTCTTGAAGTAAAGTCACACAGGACCTGTGTGGCAGATGGTTTGAGCAAGAGAGAAAGCAGCAAGAAGGAAACAAACAAGCATGAAAATGGCAGCCTGCCTCCAGCGAGGAGCGCCGGTTTTCTACCCAATTTCAGACTTTCCATTTCAAAATTTTCAAACTTTTCCACAAAAAAAAAGCTGTCAAACCTGCCGGAGACCAGGGAAAACACAAGATCTTGTTCTGTGGAGAATATTCTGCACACCATCTACCAAAAACTACTCAGACAACTTGAGTATTTTCTTAGTGGAATAAAAAGTGCTGGGAGCTGCTTGGTCTCACGGCTTTGACCAGCTCTCCCAGCTGAATAGAAACAAGCTTTACTCCAGCCTTTAGCTACAAAGGCTGATGCGGCACAGACTCGAGGCACAGAGGACACTGCCTAATGGCTACAAGTCCAGCTTTTCCCAGTGGATTACATGTTTTAGAAAGATAAGGTTTGATCAGGCTTTGTAGAGAAAGAGTCTCTTTTTATGATGCAGATGAGAGCAGACAGGAAACTTGCTGGAACCAATGTGCTTTAAGGCTTTGTGCTAAGATTGAAACAAGGAAAAATAGATCACATTTTACGCGTTGAAGTGTTTTTCTTCATTCTCAAACCACATTATTTTGCAGCGTGTGGTCAATTCTCCTTCAGTGCTGCTTGTTTCTGTTGGAACAACACTTTCCAACTTATATAAAACATGAGGAACATTTGTGTCATAAAACTACTGTCTGCCACGGTTAACATCTCAATACTGTGCCTTTATCATTCCAGCTATGATGTATACTTGACCAATTAGGTCACATCTCTACTGGGACTAATGAAGCCACCTTTCCTGGGGTTAATTACACCAACATTATGGGATATTATGAGGATCAGGAAATGGTGGATGTGCACTTTATTATCACTGTCTTTCATCATCGACCCCCTGCCGTGTGAGACGTTCTTCTCTACAGGCCTTTATAGATTTCTCTCCTTCCCTTTCTCTGCTCGGTACTTTCAAGCACATCCTCCCCTTCTCTCAGTGACGAGGCTGGATGGCACAATAGCATTAAGGGCTTTAGAGACGAAAATGAACTGAACCGGGCAAATCCCGACACAATTAGAGTGCAGAGGCTATTATTGAGGCCAATTGTCACTGCCTGCTATACCAACAGTTAAATTAAGATGTCTTTTTTTTTTCTTTTCTTTTTTTTAAAAAGCTTACATTTTTCATTTCCCTCTTTTCCCCCCCCTGCATCACTCTGCAAGATCTGGGTTGGAATGATAATGTACTATGGAGCTGGCATCCACATGGGGCCAAGCCCTCAAAGAGGCATGCTCATGATTGGCACCTAGATTTTTCACAAAGAGCATTAAGTTTCTTGAGGTTAAAAAGAGAGTGAGAGAGAGAGAGAGGGCGAAAGATTGATTTTTCTTTCACACATTTCACTTCTCAAAGGTGTACA
This sequence comes from Solea senegalensis, assembly GCF_019176455.1. Taxonomy (NCBI): domain Eukaryota; kingdom Metazoa; phylum Chordata; class Actinopteri; order Pleuronectiformes; family Soleidae; genus Solea; species Solea senegalensis. The sequence continues at coordinate 5,684,498 of NC_058024.1, forward strand.
AACTATTCAAGTTTGCTCTAATGTGAAGTATACCGAGCGATTTCCATGCCTCCCTCTTAAATCTCGCATCTGTTGCTCTCCTGTGTCAAACAGGTATTTCAGTGGGAGCGATTTCCCTGTCAGTCACAACACATGTCTTTGCATGTGCTTCTGTGCATGTGCGCGTGTGTGTATGCATGGCATGCCCAGTGTTGTATGTTATAAGAACTAATCTGTCACGTCCTCAAGATTATACCGCTGGAGCCGACTTCATGTGGCGCATGTCAGCATTCCAAATGACAGAACCTGCTGAGTTCCTGTTTTTCTGACGCTTATTCTAACTGCACTCCCCTCCATGTCACCAAACGACTTTAATCGACCTTAACTTGACATTAATATCATTCAAAGTCTCTCTGACTCGCATATTCACTGCTGCGTGGCTTGTTTTTCATCTGGTGTCATATTTTGGTATTTAGAGCACATGTAGTCTCAGTGGGCCCTTCGCCATTAGTGGCGCAACACTTTTGTGTAATTATTGCTCATCTGCACTTGAAAGCAGGTACCACTAACAGCTGAAGATCTCGCTAATGATACGGCTCCATTATAGCCCAGGTGTTGTGTAAACAGGAACACATTTAAGATTCAGTGTTGCATACTGCAAACAGCTGACTCTCCTTCACCTCAACCTTCTCGTCACAGCGTGTGGAGGAACTTACGGTGTCCTTCAGGCGATGTAGAGACGTGAAAGGACTCTGTTAAGTGTGTATGTTGAGGAATAGACATGGTGCTGCATGACATGAGTTTTCTAAAAAAAAAAAAAAAAATGTACTCAATTATGTACTCAAATCAACAAATGTGGATCTTATAATTCATAACTGCCATAAATCCTACGCACTGGACCTTTCATTTGACCAATTCTTTTTTGCAGAATAATCTAAACTGCATCCAGGCTTCCAGAAAGTGCTAGAGGGACTCATGATCTGAACGTTTTTCAAAGACCTTACTAATTCTAATGTAATGTATATAAACTCTCATTTGTTACACTTGTAAGGTTACCAAAGACAAGTTGCTCCATTTTTTTAAATCTTGAGGGTACTGAAATCGCTCCAGGACTGTACTGTAATGCAAGGCAAAGTATTACTACTCATTTTCACAGAGACACAGGGAGAAGTGTGAAAACACTTCACAGTAAAATATTCTCCCTGGAGAGTAAAAAATGAAACTAGTCTATTCTGTGAAATATGAAGAGGTGTATTTTTCTAACCTGTGACAAATTCGGCTTTCCAGTCACGTAACTGTCAGAATCACTTCGCTGTTATTATTTTCCTTCTTCATCGTCCAAAAAAAAAGCACATTCACCAGCTACCTGTGAGTCAGTCATGAAGGACAGCATATGGCTGTTTACACTTAGTGAACAGAGGATTTCAACTGCAAGTTCTGTTATTGTAAATCCTCAGAGACTCCATGTTGTCATTTTTTTTAATTACACTCATGGAGACTGTCTGTTCAGGTGGAGAATCAAGCTATGCACTTTTTGTTTCACTCTTTTTAATGATTTAATGTGTTACAGTGTTTTTTTCAGGGCTCTTTTGTTAGTTGACGTTTTGTCCTTGTGATGCAAAAGATGCTGCTGTGTGTATGTGGTTGTCGACCAGTCTATCAAAAAGGCCTCGTTTAGACTGCAGCCCGAGAATCTGATCTTCCTGCCCGACAGTTCACATTATATATTGCAATTGATCCGATCCGATCTGCCTGTGTCTATAGGGACATTGTCTAATCTACATCTTCCACATGGATTACTATAGTTACAGGTCACGCCCCTGGAAAACAAGATAAAGATTTGTTTCTGTCCCAAATACTGATGTGGAGCTGCGGCACAAACTTTCTTCTGATTTTTATTTCTGTCTCTCCGGATTGATGTCTATGACTTGAACGACAACAGCTGACCAAGGTGTTTAGTTTGAAACAGATCTGTAAAAATCTGACCAGATTGCATTTAAAACCACTCATGTGGTTTGAATCTAGTTAGAAAAACTTGCATCTCATAGGTTTTTTTTTAGCTATCCACACTGCCAAAATATCAAGCTATATACAACCTGGTTATGCTTACAAATCTGATTTGGGCTGCAGTCTAAACAAAGCAAGCTGGTTCAATGTGAAACTCTGGGGTACATTCATCATTTTATCGTATGCAAAAGGCCACTGTGATTACCTGACGCACATAGGAAAGGGAGGGGTGAGTGGAGAAGTCTTACATGTGCTGCACGGTGCGTTATCGCCTGTAACCTGTCACCGTATTGTAATGTCCCGATCGTCTTTTCGATGTTTGATCAATTTCATTTTTAACGGTTCTGCAGCCTGGTGTTTTCTCTTCATGGTGTAGGGCCCGAGGAAAGACAGCGTTTTGCTGGCTCGACGTTTCCAAACAACACCTGTACAAACAGTTTTTCTTTCCCTGGCTCCTACAGCTCCATCACTCTGGCTTTCACCTATACTCTGTGTATTAGCTCTGCGCAGCGCTGGTGGAAGAATGAGGCCAGCTCGAATCAAACATTAATCAGTTGCTGTTTCATAAGACACGGGGACTGCCTGCGCTCCCTGCACCCCCCTCCTTCTTGCCCTTAGCCTGCCCTAGCATTGAATGTTAATGTTATGGCCATTACTCATTTATGAGCTGCCCATCTCTCAACACCCATGAGCCCAGTGTCCGAACTTAACTGGTATGGCGGGCACGCTGGAGGTTGACGGCCGTGCCGGGGCAAGCATTGCAGTGGCAGGGCCAGAGTTATTTAAAAAAAATGAAAGAAAATGAAAAATTCAATGTGGACAGAAGCACTGTTGGGTGGGATGTTTAACTCCCTGAAATTGCACTCTAGTGTTTTTGTAAAAGTAGGCATTTATGAATATGGTGTCATATATACAATTCAAGTGAGAAAACAACCCTGTCATCAAATCCAGGAGGATCGCTTACTTATATATAACACCAATCGCAAACTGTCCAATTTTTATTCAGCGAATGGGCAATGTGATATGATGTATTCACATTTGGTCTGTTGTAATTGGACATAAATCTAACTAAATTGCTTTCATGGTGAGACTAAGTACCTCAATATGTGCAGACAGGCAGCTTTAAAGAGTTAGAGCTGAGTGGCTGTTCTTGGTATCCAGGACACAGAGCGCAGCAGGAGTCATTCTTATTCTTAGTAGTGACATCAATAAAGGCGCGAGCCTGCGCAAGGTGAGGCACAGACACTCTCTACTGACAGTGTGTGTGAAGAGTTGCCATCAGTGTCAGCCTGTGAAGCAGAAACTAATGAAGGAGGGAAGCATGGGTTGTGCACACATGTGCGCGCACCTGCTACGGTATGTGTGTGTGTGTGTGTGTGTGTGAAAGGAGTGAAGATAAAAGACAGAGGAACAGAAAGGAGGATGAGTTTGTGTGTGGCACATTTTTTTTTCCCCGTGCTCCTGCTGCTGCTGTGAGCTTGTGTGGTGTGAAGTGGCTGATGATCCAGGATCGCACAGATTGTCACGCAATCCTGTGTCCCACATGGGTTTGCTCTTTGTCTCACCTTTTCCCACATGGACTGCTTCAACAGTGAGCGAGTGGTTCCGGTCCAGTGAAGCCTTCACATGCATGTTTAATGCCTGTACGGGAGTTACCAGCGATGGCACTCGAGCACATGTACACATTTTCCCAGTTATTGTTACTTCCCCGCTTTGTACAAATGGGTTCGCTCTTGAACATAATGGGTAGCACTGAACAGTGTTTTTGCACTCTGAATATTTTAAATATAATAAACCAAGGGTGGTAGTGTGACGGTAGCACACAAGTAACAACAACAAAAAAAAATAAAAATAGAGAGAATAAATACAGCTTCATATTTATTTTAAGAAAACCCGCCCAAGGAGGTTGTCTTCTCCTTCATCCCTCTCCTGCCTATGGAGCCTCATATATTTGTGGCCTTGGGGGGACTCTCTGCATGCAGCAGGAACAGAAAGTGCATAGCCTCTGGCTAAAAGGTAGATACTTCTCCTAGAATGTTACGCAGCAAAAATACACACATGTATACTCGTCTCCTATGGGAGTGCTAATCCCCGAGAGATGAAAGTAGTCTCCCACTGGTCTCTGATCCCTGCATCGTGCTGCGACGGATCATTTGGTGCCTGGCAGAGAGAGACCGGTTCAGTTGATGCTCCCACACACGGTGTCCTTGACCAAAGCACAGATGTGACTAAGGCCAAACCCCATGCTGATCTAGAAAGTTCCCTATTAGAAATCAATGTCTGTTCGACGCCCCCTTCATTCAAGCTCTCTTTGTGGTGTGTCTGCATCACCATGGAGAAGAGAGAGAGAGAGAGAGTCAGTGTGCATACTGAAGACCCCTTTACACCTCCCTGAATCACTGCGGTACCTCATGGGAAGCCAGGCATTAAAGCCAGATAAACTATCTCCTCTTCATTATAGGAAACAGAGTCCTCTGCTCAACCTTGATACTTTCAAGTGGTAGAAAAGTTCACACTGAGTCCACTGACCACGTTTGCTTCTGCTGCCCGTGTGCACTCATGTCAACGTATAGCTGTTATAATTATGCACATCTTTGCCAGAGGCAAAACAATGGGACTACGACTGAGTAAATACACCACCCCATGTAAATGTGGAGGAGGATATAGGAATAATTCTTTGCAGAAAGCAGCTCTGCCTTCCATTAGGACAGACACCGCTGCTGCTGACGGATGTAGCTCTTTTGTCACAGCTCTTTTGTCATGAATTTTAAAGAACAGATAATAAACCTCGGGCTCCTTATTCAGCACAACAGCACTTAATAAGGAAATCGCCAACCTATGTCCTCTACCTTCACTCAGATACAGTCCAGATGACTATCTTCAGTTCTGATTACATCCTTAATTCTCTGCTTGACTGCTAGCCTAAATGGGAACCTTGCTTCAGTGGGAGAAAATAAAAGAATCAGCAGTAAGAGATTACCCAAGGTGTCTCATGCAAAGGTTTCTGTTCTTTCCTGAATCCCCCACTAAAGCCTGTCCAATTTTATGAAGCCATAGGTGCATAAAATCATATAGCACGGTATGCTACTCATGAGCTCTCTAAAAGAGAGGAGGGGGAATGGTTTTTAGGAGCGTGTGTAGACATTATAGAATTGCACTGGCTTTGTTTTTTTGAAACTGTAATGATTGTCGAGAAAGAGTCTCAACTCTGTGTAATGCTGGTGAGCACTTGTACACTTTTTCACTCACATATCATACTTTCATACTCAACATATTTAGTGTGAAGGTAATGCCATAGTCGCCGTGAAGAAACTAGAGCATTCTGGGTAGTCTCTGCTTTTCAGACCCTCGTGTCAGGTCACGCCTGGTCGTGACGTCACCTATAAGAATCCGACCTCTCGTTGTGAAGCCTCCAGAATGAGATCATTCATCCGCAACCAGGCTCCTATTGAATGACACCAGCGATCAATCGCGATGATGTCCAGCAGGGATTTGCCGGTACGATACCCAATATTGGCTTTGTCTGATACTGGTCAAAATCACTGGATCGGATATTCAGATGAAAATGTAAAATTTGATACAATACAAAAATCCCACATATATTGCATGTGTCACTATACACAGACGGTATCGTACCATCCCTTGTATTTATTCATGTATTCATTCATTTTCCCATTTGACTGAAAATAGGCCAAATGTACATATTTTAACAAAATGTACATCTCAACTTGTGATTATAAACATCAACTTCTTGGGAAGTGGGCTCATTTTCCCATTAACTTCCATTCAAACAGAGTTTTTGTAACCAGCAATCACCCCCTAGTGGCTATTCAATATATTCTTCTTTCCTGGTTGGCTTCAGGAGGAATCTGGAAGACTACATTCATTTTTTTATAGTCAATCAAATAGTTCATTGTCATTGTCTACTGAATGTCTACCACCGACACAGGTCAATCAAATAGTTTGTCAACACATTTTCACACGTAAGGGTCTGAAAAAGGGCTACATGGTGGAGTAGTGGCTAGCAATGTTGCCTGACAACAACCAAGGGCCTTTCTGTTGTTTGCACGTGGGGTTTTCTCCGGTCTCACGGTCCAGAAACATGCAGCGGCTAACTCTGCACACAGAATTCACCATAGGTGTGAAAGTGAGAGTGAATGGTTGTTCGTCTCTGTATGTTTGCCCTGCAATTGTCTTTCAAGCCTGATGCAACCTGTCCAGTGCGTACCCCGCCTTTCACCTTCGATGTCAGCCCCCCTCGCGACACTCCTGTGAGAGCGAGTGAGAGTCTGAAAAACAACCCCAACCCCAACCATGTGTTAGGGAAAGTTGGTGATAGTAAAGGTCAGTATTGGGTAATATTTCCCTGTATGCATTGCTTCTTTTATTCACTATGTAAAGTGGCCTTGAATGGTGCTGCGTTATTGCTTTTCTCCACTCTCAACATCTGTGCATTCCATGTATCTGGAGCCAGAGGTTAACGGCTTACAGCTAGCAGCTAACTTCAAAGCATGTAGCCTACTTTAAAACTTACATCCTATTCTCTGAGTAGGTTACCTCCTGGCGCCTCTAGTTTCTCCTTTGCAACAGACATTGCGCCGTACTTTAACCTATAGTGCTAAAACAGGTGGCACATGGTCTCCCTGCAAAAAAGGACACCTTTGCTATAGCTCATAAATAACAATGGGCGAGTGTTAGGGCAGTGTATAACACATGGGGGTCACCTCCGCACAAGTAGGGCAGTATTGCCCATGGAGGATTGCGGCGCATCCTCCCTCCCTTTATCCAGAAATGGTTTCATCAGCAGGTTTAAAGCAGGAAGCGTCTGGTTAATATTTAGGACGAAGCACACTGAACATTAGTTTTCCCCGAGGCTCTCCTTTCCACTCCCTCCCTCTCTCTGTGGTGCCAGCTATGCGACAGGTGTCCGTTCAGCCTGAGATGTGATGAATGAAAGGCCGTTTGTATGTAGCAGGAAATAGAATGCCCCCTGTAGGGCAACAAATAAAAACAGGGCCCCCCCTAAACATCTTGAACTGGATTAATCAAACAATAAAAAGGTGCTCTCGTGAGACCCGGTCTGTGTAGCCGTTTATTAAAACAACTCTCTATTAGTCACTCATTAACAGTATGATTAAGCACCACAATATGTCCTTCCAGTATGTGTGCTGTTCACTATACATTCTGCTGGAGAGCTTTTTACAAACGCTGTTTGCTGAATTCCATCAGTGCCGTCGTTGAGTTTTCTCAGCCACTAAACTTTATTATGATGAGTCTTTGTGTTGACACATTATGCGGCTCCACAGTCATTGTGTTGTATGTCACTTAACCTTGCTGCGTGAATGTGTGTTTCTGTCATCATTACTGTAGGAGTTAATGACGCTGAGAGAGAGAGGGGCATTGCTCTGAGGTGGCTGGAGGGACAGAAGACATGTTACCTGCCTTCTCCTGAGACATTCATTAAGCAGCGCAGTGCATCACATCACACCACCGCCTCGCTCCACAGAGGGCTACATTAGTGTCTTATTTATATTTCATCGCATGCACATGCAGGTATTTGCCCGGTGGGGCTCAAAAGCAGTTGCCTGTGGTCTCGTCGAAGAGATGACATAAATAATGCCATATCGCGGTGCGTTCTGATGAGGATTCAATCTTGAATCATCCACAGCTCACGGGGCGCTGACAACCCTTCACCTGTCAGCCTCCTGGAAGTGGGAAACAAGCAGCCACAGCATCAGGCGATATTGGGAAAAGAACAAGACCTGAAAATAAAAATGTGTATTATGAAGCTCAGAGTCGGTGAAGTTCATCTGTGTTGAGTGAGATGTATTTCGACTGCTTGCGGCTCTGTGTAGCTTAAGCTTCAGTCTATTTGTACAGAGCTTCTCATAGAATTTGACTTAAGAATGTCCATAACTGGATTTAGTATTTTGGCGCCAGTGTGTTTACAAACCTTCTGAATCCTTTTGTTTTTGAGTGCAGAGCGTGGCAGTTGGTCCTTTGCTTTATCTCTTGAGCTCTCATTCTTTTATGGCGATGTGGGCTTGTAAATACTTTCATTGAATCTGTGGGCCTAGCTGGATTTCTTGGATCATGTCGGGAAGTGGTTTCTCATATTACCCTACATGTTGAAGTATCTGTGTATTGTTTTTTTGTCCATCACCTTTTCTCCTTTCTCAACACATCTTCTTCTTGTTCCGGCTTCTCCCTCCAGAGGTCGCCACAGCAGATCATGTTTTCAGGGATCCGCAGATTTGATCTGGCAAAGGTTTTACGTCAGCTGTCCCTCCTGATGCAACCCTCTCAATTTATCAAAGCGTACGCTAGATTTGGGGTTCATCGTACTTTCTTCTTCCTCATTTATCAACACATGAAAGGTCTAAAAGCAGCTGGAGCATTCATTTCATGATCTTTGCCTCTTGCTCTTCTAACAGTATAACAGTATCGTGTATATTTTGACAATGCTCCCAATCAAAAAGGGGTTGACAGTTCATGCAGTCATCAAAATACTACTCTGTGTTGTTTCTTAGAGATCAATTGAAGCTGAGCTTCGGCTGGTTTTAATGTGCCGTGCTGTGAAGAAAATTGTGTCAGACCATCTGTGATGAACAGCTGATTCTGAACTAGCTAGTCATAAAGAAGAGTGCACTTTTAGTAATGAAATGTGAATGTCATATTTGACCATTTTATTTAATGCCAATTTAGAGGAAGCAGCGCTTCCCCTGCAGTCTTTGTGCAGTCGCCTCTGGTATCAAGACACTTTTGTTGTCATGATAATGGGAAATAGGCAATACCTTTACATCTCTACCCCCTTCGTACTTAACATAAAATAACTTTTGTGTCTGAATGTTGATGCAGAACTGCTATAAAGAGAAAAAAGGAACTAAAATTGAGGCATGTTTTCTTATAAAATCTCCAAAACTACAATTGTGGCATTGCACTTTCTGACAACATGCATTACGCCACATGTTTTGCATAAAAAATGCACACACCTGCACTTACACACTCCATTTTGCACACACACACACACCTCCTTATCCTGTCCACCCCCACACAAATTCACCTGGTAGAACAGAGTGACCTCGTTCTGCCAAAACCCTTCAGTCATCTGCACACACACACACACACACACACTGATACAGCCATTTGCTTCTCACTCAGCCATGTTGTGTGAAGGCTCCCATCAAGCACGCTCCCTCAGCGGACCTGTTAAGTGATTAGCTCACCACTTGCACCGCCGCCGCGTGCACAGTTCATGCACTAAAAAAGCCCAGCTGGGATCACACAACGTATAGAGCCCTATACGCGGCTCTAATGAGCGAGGGATTAGCCAGAGACTACAGCAGCTGATGATCTCATCACTGAGAAGTTATATTAAGGCACAGTCATTTCAGGACTGCCGTGTGTGTGTGTGTGTGTGCACCGCAGGGACCCGCGAGGCAGTCAAATATTTGGCTGACTGAAAGCGTCTGAGTGAGCAGGTCCGGATTTTGAGATGAATTTCCGATTATAACATGTCAACAGAAAGTGCACGATTCAGTGTTTCTGCAGTGTGTGAGAGAGAGGGAGAGAAGAAAAAAAAAATAGATTTCATAAGGTGACATGAAGTTAGATGGATTTTTATTGGTAGTCACTTCAACTGCTGGTGTAGCGTACTTGGTTTAAGTGCATGTATACGCATAGTTGTGTGTGTCTGTGTGCGTGTGTGTGTGTACACCAGGAGAGGAGTAATAAGGATAGTGAAATGTGTTGGTGTTAAACCCCATAAAATGCCCATGTGCAATCCCAACTTTATGAATTTGTGTGTGTGGGTGGTGAGCGTGCATACGTACCCAAATAACAACACAATACATATTTTACTCATAACATTTATTATTTAGTAATATATTATTTAATATGGCATACTTTATTTAATAATGCATGCTATATTAAAGTCGCCAACTAGGAAAACATGCACAGTGCAATCTTAGACAAAGGATGCAAGATGTGGGTGTTGGTGTAGATTCAGTTCAGACTATAGCTGTTGATTTAAAATGTCCTGTTTCAGCAGCTTTGTGCTTGCAATTCCAATTGCACGTTTGCAATGAATCACTTCTCTCCTCTCTTAACTGATTTTAGTGTCGAGCAACTTCTAATGCAGTGTAATTAAATCTCGATGAACAAAGTTTGCGCTGGTGACGTAAAGGCCTTGTTCACACCGACACAGAACTTTCCCTATACGATCTTCTTTTTCTTTTCACTCTTAAACACTGCGTAGTTTCAATAAACATCTTCATCCACATAAAAACCCACCGAAGCGTGACAATCCTGCAGAGTTCTGCTTTAAAATTAGATAATGGAAGTTAGTGCTGGCTCTGTTTTAGTTTGAAAACCGGCTCCCTGATCAGTTCTTGTCAGTGGCAACTTTTCAGTCTCTACGTGTTTAAAGGCTGCACTTGAATGGTCCCGTCATCTCCAGTATGTTTTGAGAAGTACAGATTATTTGAACTCTCTTCACCTGGATGAAGTTTTTGTTTGAAAATGTCATTTTCAAACTCCAAAAGTTGGGTGTACCTTTAACTACTTGTATTCTTTGAGATCTTAGTAAGGTGAATTTCACATGCACCATTTTTTTAGTGCCCAATGGTACTGACTTTACTTATGAAGAAAAGTTGAGTCCTACGCAGACTCATTTACAACGGGCACCTGAAATGTCACAGTAAGTCAACTAATTGATGTAAACTCCGAGAGTTTGACCTTTGACTTAACTTCACCTCATATTTCCCTCACCTTTCACACCCACCCTCCTCTTGGGAGGCGTTCAATTTCATCTCTCTCCTCTCTTCTTCCCTTACATTTCCAGAATGTAAAGGTCCATCTGGAAGGATGACTTACATTTTCACATTCCACTCATCCCTAATGTTAATACCACCCGAATGAGATTTAAGACAGAAATCCCCAAAGAAATGATCATAATATCATTTGTTCTTTCTTCTACTGAGAGAAACAAATGCCAATACTGAAATGCTGACGCCTGCCAGCTTCCTGCATGAGCATCCACGGAGTTAATGCATTTTGTGCGACGTAATTCTGTTTTTATGGACATGCACACACTTGATTAGATTTTTGAACAGTCCTGTGCTCGAGCATTCAGCCGCTCGGTTTGGCTTTTCGAACATAATACAGAGACCCATGTTGAAATGTTTAAAAAATGTCACTCTTGGGGACGAGTGGTCGCATGGTAAAGGGGCAGGTGAAGTGTGGTAGTATAAGGGTATTGACACATTACAGTGGATACAACAGGGATACAAAGATATCGTAACAATACAGCATTTTCTGAGGCAGCAGCACACCATCATGTGCCCTAAATCACCATATTTAATCACCATTTTATGATAATCGATGAATCCGTTTTTTAGTGTTTGTTGAATAATCAAAGCTTGTGTCTTAAATGTGAATATGTTGTTTTGCTCCATATGACAGAAAGAAATCACTAAAACTAAATCATTTGTGGACAAAACAGGACATGTGAGAGCATCCGTATTTCTTTATTATGTCTTGAGAAACCTTTGTTCAACATTTTATGACATTTTATGGACAAAAAAACAATCAATTAATGGACAGGTTTATCGATTATGAAAAGAATCGTTAGTTGCGGCCCTTTTTAATAAAAAAAACAAAAAAGAAAGTGTTCAGTAAAACTCCAGCAAGTAAACTTAGATAAATGGAAATGAAGAATATTTAAAGGATACTCATTTTGGTGTTGGACGTATGTATTATTACAATTTTATCAGTGCAAAAGCGTATGACTAGAGATTTCAGTCTTGATGTTCACATTTCACCACAAAAGCGACTTTGGTTTTTTATCTGATCACAAACTCCCCAGTGTTCTTTGTAATTTCCATGCTTCTCCACTCTGCTATCTTTCTCTCCCAGTTCTTTTTTATTTTATCTCCTCCTTACATCTCTTTTATTAATCATCCGCGTCTTTCCTTCGCCCCCACATCTCTTCCTTTAGAATGCTGTGACGTATATACAGTATATCTCAGGCTGGAATGATTTTTTGCATTAATAACAGTGAATGTATTAATTGAAAGTGACATCTCAAAGGATACAGTCTTTTCCTGTTCCTCACAAAATCACTCAGGTTTTCTTTTTCTTCTTCTTCTTCTCTTTTTGTGTCATTCCTTCCGTAAATCCTGCTGTATAAATTCACCGAATATCCTCTTTTTTCTTCTTCTGAAGGTTACTGTACATGAAAGATTGAGGATAGTGAAAAGAATGAAGGACAAACTCTCCCTAAATGTATGGAAAGGTGAACCAAATAAAAACTACTGTAAGACTGCAAATGTGTTTGCATTTTGTGTAAATGGTAGATGAATGAGTGAATAAACAGTAGTTGATTCATCATTAACAATAAAAAATAGACATGCACATTTTTCTAGTTCAAATTTTAAACGTCGTACATAAGTGGCACATTAGGTTGAATGTGTAACCGTTAATATCTCCAGTACTTACTGCACTTCTACCCGCCGTTACACTGTGTTCATGCTTCTGTTTTTTTATGAACACTGAGCCTTTTTGCTTAATTTTCACATGTCGGCAACAGAGAGTGAAAGTCAGACACACAAAGTGGAGATGACAAGGTACCAATAACAAACTGTAAAATGTAAGTTAAATATCCACTGACATCCTTTGAACATAGCTGCACTTGTATGAACACCAGCACGTCTGTTATCTGTCATCAGCTTTCTTCAGCTTCTAACTCATCGCCACTGCAGACCCTCGTTGTTCTAGAGCTTCTGCAATACGGCTTTTAAAACAAAATCTTGGATTTTCTCTAAATTTAATTATTTAAAACAAGTTTTTCCTCCCAGTTTGTTTTTATATTCCCCTGTGGGATTTGAAAAAAAAAAAAAAAAAAAAGGCAACTAAATACAAACCTTACAAGGCAGCAGGTCCTGCCATTGTAAAGCCCCCCCAGCAAAAATCTAACTTTTTACAAGTTTGTTGTTTTCTTATTGCCCATCTGTCTGTTGTTCACCTCTAGTCAAGACTTTTTGAGAAGTGTACTGAGCTCTTTTAGGTTCACTGTGGTCTAGTTTTCTGACACTGCTCTCTGCTCACTCTGCTGACAGCTCGTGTTTTGAAGAGCCACAAACTACGTTTATTACACGGGTGGTGGTGGATGAAGCAACAGATCGTCGTCAGTCTTTGCATACTACATTTCTCACATACGGGACCTTTAATAATTCCAGGGATTGTATTTTAACAGTGTTTTTAGATTAAATTAAATATTAAAAACGCTATTTTTTTAAGACAGACATGTCTTTGTAAACTTTGTTTTCGTTTCTTTTCACAGCTGCTGTACTTTCTTGCTCATTATAAGGCAATGATATCCTAAATAATGCAATCATGGAGTTGGTCGGTCATTCAATTGGTCTCCTGCAATTATTATGGTTATTATTTGCTCCTGCGTGTGCACTTGTTGGTTGTTTTCACATCAACCTTCTCCATTATTGAAGGCACCGTGTGGAGCAGTGCTTTGTTTGGAACCTATCGCGGCTTCTGTGTTCACATCCACCAGTGGAGGTTTTTGCACCAAGACACATGGGAAAGTGTCAACGACGGGAGGGAGGTTAATGGCTGCAAAGTCGTGAAGGATGCAAACGGTGCAGGAGGGAAATCAGTTTATTAGCGCACATGGATACGTAGATTTTAATGGAGAGAAATGCTGAGTTTTAATGAAGCATCAACTTCATTTACTTAAACTCCCCACCATTAACAGCATAGCATAGCAACCCTAATGATTCCTCACTGCCCAGTCCAGTGTGTTCATTTTAATACACACACAAAGTACAAATACTTCATGACTGTATATAACCCTAACTGTGACAGGTCGGCAAAACATTCCAGCCCTTCACGACCTAATATCGTCACATGGCCCAGGCCTAACTCCACCTCGTCTAACAACATCAATGATCTAAATGTATCAAATATTGATTGTATATCCAGATTTTCCCAATGGCTTAATGCAGAGAGCTATGTTTGCACATACATTTCCATGCATTTACTCCCTCGCCAATCAATGTCTTTCCACGTTGAACTGGCTGCTCTGTTGCATTCATGAAGGACAGAGTCACATGACTGCACCATGCGAGCACATAAATCAATAGCACATGGGATATCGTTGCCACGGAGGCATTAACTTCGATGTAGTTTGTGTGGGCGTGTCTGTATGAAGAACAGAGCAGTGGGAAACATCGCCTTAGACGCTTCTGTAACATTGATGTTTATTTTATGCAGATGTGAGATTCAGTGGAATTCCACTGCCAGAAGCCACTCATGAAAGAGCAGGTGAAATGCGAGTTATGGAATAGGTGTTTTTTTTGTTTTACCAGTTTTCACCAAAATCAATTTTTAGCCTTTAGCTTATTAGTCATACACCCACTGATGATGCTATTCAGGGATATGGAATGTGACTCACCCTGCAGTTAATGTGATGTGTATCCATAATGTCACCACTGAGAAGAACTTCAAGTGCAAAGATCAAAAATATTGGACAGGGACACAAACGATAATATGTGAAATATGTGAAAACAGCTAATCGGCCACACATCTGATTCAATTCCTCTTGATTCTAGATCAGATTAAGTTTACATTCATAACTTTGTGTTGTCATTTTAACCTGATGTTCACCGTAAACCCCATCTGTTGGGGTCACTACTTCCTGTTAAAACTATTTGCGGCAGGTTCATGGATTTTAGATAAAATGGTATATTTCATTCTTTTAAAAAACCCAACTATTTTACTTTTTGTTTTAGAAAAATAAATGTCTTTTTTTTTTGTTTTTGTCATATCTTTATTTTTCTTATCAGACAAACTCATGTTTTCTCACGTTGTCTTTCATTTAGCAGCAATTTTTATCAAATAAAATACACATTTTGTGTTAACTTCAGTAGTGTAACCGAGCATTTACAGTACATTCACCTACTGTGCAGCTAAAAACAAAAGAGATGCGGAGGATATTTACACGCCTTCACACACAATAGTCTCTCCGCCAGTGTTACATAGCACCACTTCCTTTCAACCTGCCTTTCAAAGTGGCTTTGTGACTTTGGCTTTACTTCTTCTCGAAAACTTTTCCCATAATGTTTAACAATGAAAATAGCTTACAAATCAGATAAAAATACACAAAACACACATTTGTTTTTAGTGTTAGTGGTCATTCCACAACTGTCATTAGCGGTAACAGGAAGTAGTCACACTTGGCCCATTTGCAGAACAAATATGGTTTGCGGTAACAGCTTGGCAAGAAATGTAGCTTACAACAATTATTCTTATTCATATATATGTATATATGTATATATATATATATATATATACATATATACATATTCCTTTATTGTAATACATTAGTAGTGACAGGAAGTAGTCACACCACTGCCCTCTCCAATGGCACACAATAATACATTATCAACAGCAACACATTTATTTGATATATTTCAAATGTAGGACCATGTTCTGCCGTGAAACCCGTCTGATGTAAAAATGTAAGTTGACAATCACACTTTTCTTTCAATGCAACACTGAAAAATATCACATCTGAGTCACACTAATGGAAACAAAATGAGTCACCTTTGCCTGGTCATGTGAAGATAGTCCAAGTTGTCCTCACACGATACCTTTTAAGGGACGAGGTGACAACCTCAGATATCCACAATCAGCTCAACCCACCTGAGGAAAATTGTCGACATCTAATCGGGACATTTTCCCTTTTCTTCTCTGTGCTGGTATTCTGGGCAAAACCAACTGGGAGAAGACCCTCCGGCAGACCCACAACATACTGGAGGGGTTACATATAATTCCATCTGGTCTAGAAATTCCTCGGGTGTCCCCAGGAGGAGCAAGAGGTTGTAGCTTGCTGTACTTATTCTGCTGCCACCAAATCCCAGACTCAAACATGCTGCAGAACATGGAGGGATGGGTGGAGACACGACAACTGAGCCGGAGAGAATGAGGAGAAGTGCATAAAGCAGCCACTGACACTAACATAAACAGTTACTAAATACCAAAACTGTAGGGGGAGCTCCGTAGAGCAGAAAGTTGAAAAAGTAACCAAACTTCAATAAAAACTGCTGCTACAAGCTTCATAAAAAGAGAGCACTTTTTAATAAAAGATAAAATAGTCATGTTGAGAATCGTTAGCAGTGTGAGGCGATTCCCATTCAACAGATAAACCATGATTTGAAGTTACACTGATCAATATTCAATCAATAGAAATATATTGCTAGCATCTTCAACATAAAAAATACATTTTAGGACAGATGGTGTATGATTAAAATGAAGAGAAATTAGACAAGAAACACTTGCTGATGGGCCAACTCAAAAAGAGAAGTCTCTAACACGTGTTCATGTATGATATATGACGCATTCTATATAAAAACATCCCATATTGAAATTGTAGTATTCATTATATTTATATGCGCTACAGAGACGTAGGTCAAACGAGTCGCTGTCTAATTGGAAACAAGCTTTGAACGCCATCAGACAGACACAACACGTTTATTTCATTTCCACACACGAATCACCGCTGTGAGGGAAACGCAGCCTATTGTCTTTGGCTTTTGTTTCTTTGATGGTTTGCTTTTCCCTTAGCTGAACGTGCTAATTAATTCAGTGGGGCTGCAGCAATTTCACAGTCGTTTCAGCAGCTCCTGAGTTTCTGTTGCTCAGTAATGACAGACAGCAACAGCAGTGCAACCCCCAAGTGCCTTGGGTGAAAACTTCTCCAGCTTTGACTGTGTGTTTTTAGACACCGCATGGGAACGGTGCCGCAATTTGCCTGTTCAGAATTTGAGCTATATACTGTATTTTCATCACCATATGTTATTGTCATTATTTCTGCATGTTAGTCACATTTAGCAGACCACTCACCCTCCACCTGAGCAGCTGTCTGTGAAGAGAACAGACAGCTGATAACCATGGAAGTGCCTCATGCAAAAACGGTTTTTGAGATGAGAGATGTCCTTGTGTATTCAGACTGAGATGGTTTTTCATTGTGTGAGGTGGAAAGGTTTTAATTGCAAGAAAAAAAAAAAAAAAAACCCATGTCATTTGGCTTTTAAAGCTAGAAAATAAAACTGAGGATTTATTTAAAGATGAACTGTGCAAAGTGGTTCATTTCTGATCCGTGTTTCTACCTGGTACTTAAGCTCACCAGGGAGCTCTGCAGGCAGCAAGGCCCCGCACTCACTAACCATTTTAACGCCGCTACATTATTCCCTACCCACATCAACCACTTGGAATAGTACAACACTGAAATACACTCATACAAAGTTTGAACAGATAATACCAGGTTTTATTGTGTGGCTGGACAAGATTAATGTTGAATATACAGTATGTGATTGATAATAACGTCTGACTGTAGGGGAAAAAAGAAGTGAATTTGTTAATGGTTGCCACTAAATGACAGTGTTTGGCACAGCTCGAGCTGAATAGCTCCAGCTCTGAGCGCTCACTTCATTTACTGTTGCATAGCAGTTAGCCTTGATCCCGGGGGGGTTGACTAATTGTGAACAATGATAAAATGAAATGAAGAAGACATACTCTCCTTTGCTCCAAATACATTAGCATTGGTTTCTCATGGCCATTCATTCAATGTATAATTGTAGGTAACAGTGCAGGAAACATCGTGACTGTGAGGGGAGGACAGTCTCTCTCTCTGCCAGTTTTAGCCACGTCTAGACGTACAGATCTCTGCAACTGCTTGACTGATTGCTATGATATTTGGCTCAAACAATCATGTCCCCCTCAGGATGTATGACTGCTAACCTAACACCATCATTTCATTCATTCTGTACCACTTTATCTTCCACATGAGAGTCATGGCGAGCTGGAGCCAATTCCAGTTATAGGGCGAAAGGACAGGTTTGGGCAGTTTGTCAGTCCATTGCAGGGCCAACATGGAGTCAACAGTAGATTTAGAGCAGTGGTCAGCAACTGGCGGCCCATTATTCCCAATATTCTGAAATTCAGCAAAGGAGCAGTTGTATGTGTGGTTATCATGTTGTTGAGAATACCTGCCCTGGACCTGGACAATAGGCTCTCACTGAAAACACGGCGGCCAGCAGGGACGTAAGAAAACAATCCTGATCCTTAATCCTGATCATTTAAGCACATGTCTGCTTCTTTTTATCTGTATTAGACAGCCTTCTGTGTCTGGACACATAAATTGACTATACAAAATTCCATGGAAAAGAATCTGTGATTTTACAAAACAGGAGTTGTTGATTCTTGATGCTTGTAGCTGTAATTTGAAACGAGTTATGTTGTGACTTTGCAATTTACCTAAGTGCCACACAAGGCAGCTCACATGTCCCTGGGAGGTTAAAAAGCTGCTTTTCTCCATTGACTTTGGTTTCAAATCTGTCCAATGGTGAGATAAAGCAGCAAACATATTTGTGAGATAATGTAAACTTGAGCAGATGTTGATTTAATTAGCTGAGCTGAAATCAGTTTTATCGTCTGTGCCCGGCAGCAATGTTTTAAATCAGCATTGATTTGGGTCTCTGGTTCACAGGAATGGTGGCGTGCTTGGCAGTGCTTTTAAAAAACATGAACTGTCCCTTTAAGGTGTTGTCCACACCTTGTGCTTTTAGATCCAACTTTTGATCTTTGCAGAACCAGACACAATCATACAGACACCAAAGCCGCAGACACTCCAGACATTAGCCGGCTGTCTCTCTGTCTGGCCGAAAACGCAGACGTCGGCACTTTTCGTGGTACAACGATGCATTTTTAATGAACCTGTATCGTCATTTAGCACGGGGCAGCAGAGCGAACGGTGGAGCCACTCAAGTCAATTTCAATATTCCTGGATCACTGTCTCTGCCATGTCCTCCCCATTATCTCCGCGCCCTTCAATTTATTTTTATCTGTGAATAACAAAATGAGCGGTAAATGGGAAAACAATAAAATGTGGGAGTGAATTCCTTCCTGCATGTGTGTGGAACAGAGGGGTTTGATGTGGCATGCAGACATGAAGCAGAGAACATTCACACACACACACACACACCACAGAGCGTTCGTTGTTGTTTACAGCAGCCAAAGATGGACTCGCTCCTCGCTTTGCTCTCTCCGTCTAGCTTAAGGCGGGAGAGAATTGAGAGAGAGTTTGAAGAGCTGACACAATGAGTCAGAGCGAGGCGAGACTGAATTTGAGGGTGAGGGAAGGGCGGTAAAGGTTTAGGCGTCTGCACTGACAGCTTTCTCCTGCAGTCTGACGACGCTTTTGTTGAGGTCCCAGGGTTTCGCTGCTTTTGCTGCCGCAGTAAGCACCGGTCCCTGACCTTTTCCTGCCCGTGGCACAAACATCCATCCTTGACGCCGCAGCGGCTTTTCCCCGCACCTTACCCCGGCATGTTTGGGTCCACATTTAGAGGAGATAAATGGAAGTTGAGAAACAAGCTGTCATGTCTTGACAGATGACCCCCGCTGTCAGAAGAAAACCATCATCACAGACCACGTCTCCCATGAGGCATTGACGAGGATGGTCATTGCCATCTGTGCCCCCTGGAACAGATGCTGCAGACAATACAGAGGCCGCATGTGTCACACCGTGTTTCATACACAAGACTGACTGTAAATGCCCCGTTAGACCGAGTGTGTCAGCACTGTGGAAATGGATTTATTTATTTGTTTATTGACAAATAGGAGCTTTTAATCTCATGCATTTCTCTTCGACTGTTGGTCTGTCCTCTCCAGCATGTCTAAAAATCTTAGTGCATTATTGTCTCATGATCTCCCACTCTGCTGTTCCCCGACTGTAGTTATGAGAGAACGTGAAAAAAGACGAGCTCAGCTACTCCTGAATTCCTTTTCACGGCCCATACATACGTGCTTCCTCCATCCCTGCGTGGCCTTCACCTGCATTATTCCTCCTCCGCTGCTCCCATGCAGGATTATACTTAAATGAGAATTGCATTGTTTCCTTTCGTTCACTCGAGCCAAAGAGTAATTGAGTAAGTCTGCCTGTCTTTCGTCTGTTGGGTAGCAGCAGAGATTGGGGCCTGTGTTGGCAGAGATGGAATCACAGCTTTTAAAGACGGAATAAAAATGTCACTGTGTCTTTAATGACAGCTGGCTTGACATTTCCCAGCAAGCTTTTCATCGGAAATTCTCTGAATTGTATTTTCTGTTCCAGTACACTGGAAGTAAATGCCATGTCATTCCATTATGTCATCATAGGATGTCGATAAACTTTTTTGAACACTCTCAACATTACAGCTGGAGTTTAACTAGTCCGTGTGGTATCAAAACTAATATGTAAAGAATGGTATTATAAGAAATGACAGCCACTCAATATTCTTGACTATAGAATACAGTAATTAGCAGTTTGTGACATTTCTTTACAGACCAGTTCACTTATAGTCAGATTTGGATCTGGACCCATGCCGTCTCTTGCGGATTGGACCTATTAATTGATTACTACCACATTTGTAATGTAAGTGGTGCAGCTTTTCCCACCTTTATGGCACTATAGGTCCAGAAAATGCAGACCAAACGTCTCTGCTAGGACGTGTTAACATTTAATTGTCTTAGTCATTTTGTTGGCTCGCACCTGATGTAAATGTGATATATTGTTTGTTGTGAACAAACAATATATTGTTTAGTTCACATATTGTGAACTAAAGTCAGAAATACCGCTCAGCTATCGGTCAGTTGTGTAGACTGTCGGTTAACGTCTATAGGTCCTGCTGCTCTGGTGATGAGCAGCGTCCTGAAGGCCGGCAAGTGGGCAGGAGGGTCCTTAGCCACAGGTGTTGCCCTTGACCTCATTCTACTGCTTGTGGGTGAGAAACAGCGGCAAGTCAGCAGTTTTGCAGCACTTTGGGGCAATGAGGCAATGAAGAGTTGGGACCTGCGCCTATAGAAGCTCCTCCCAGTTCAACCTTTGAACCAGAGATTGATTGTTGGGTTCACACAGAACCAAAGGAGACGCACCAAAGAAGTAAATGCACCACAGTTTTAACCGCACTAACAAGAGTAGTGTGAATTCACCCCAAATGACCATGTGACAGCACACACCCAATCATATTAGAGAAATGGGAATTGCTTTTTGTGTGCATCTCAATGAGCTAGTCGTTCAAGAGTAGAGCACTCGTGTATTTCCATGTGTTACACACGTGTCTCTGCAAGAATAGAGATTTTCCACAGTTTGAATAACTATATGTTCCTATTCTAAAGTAAAAGGACTTAATCCATCCAATTTTTCCAACAAGGCTTTTATTGTGAAATATTTGCAAGACCAACAGAGGTGCAGCTTCATACTTAAGGACATTGACATTTAGTTTACGGAGCAGTATTTAAAACTATACGACGGCATTTACAAAGGCAAACCTTTTATAAAAACATAGCAGCAGCTCCACACACTGTGTGAATAACAGTGAGTGAGACACACACTCCAATTGGAAATTTAAATGTAAACAGTATACAGGAAATGCATGTTGGTCATTCTTTCTTTTTGGTTTCCTTTAGTTAATTATTATCACCACTATTACATGTATGTGTTGGTTCTTTTTATATTTGTTATTGTACATGGATATGGCTGTACATATAAGGACTACAACTGTCAGACATGTTGATGATGTTCATGACCTCTGCTTGAGGAAAGTTTCTCTCAGGTTTTTAAGTGACCGCCCCTGCTATACAGCACCATCGCCAGCTGTACATCTCCCAGGAAAACAAAACATTTTGCAGTGTAATGAAAAGATAGCTTGATTTTGTCAATTCACAACTGGAGAGAGATGGATATTTATTGTCTCTGACAACCATGCAACTTTCCCGGTGTGAGCAAGAATTTGCTCATCCCACCTTAACAGTAGCTATGCCAAAATAGCAATTATGCCTAATGGATTTTCACTATATCTTTATTGCTGAACGCGGAAATAGTTATGGGGGGAATGAAAGCTTTTTTTACTGCATGCAGCAGAATGAAAAAGCTCGTATTTACACGTCCTTTGCAGAATGGTTTTGAATATATTTACGCCTCTGTGCTGGCGACAGCCGCTGCCGAAACAGTCTCTGTTTATCCGTTGCATTCTTGAGAACATAGTTGTCTCAAATCACTGAGCTGATGTCTGGACATGACTGTCACAATCAGGTTCAATCATGACTGTCACTCATTCAAACATCTGCCAGCATCCTTGCTCACTAGACTTTAAAAGTTATTGTTGTTGTACTGTTGTATAGGGTTTCCCCATGGGTCTTATGGAATGTAAAAATGATGCCGCCATATTCCCAGGCAGCATCCTGAAAGTGTGTCCCACCACTTCTACAAATGTTCTTCCAATTCTCGCCTAGATGGCAAATGTGAAAAGTGTCTTTTATATAATCATAAAAAAGCCACTGGAGCTATCGTAGGGCCAAAACACAGAGATAAAAACAACCATTCACTGTCATATTCACAGATCGGGTTATTCTCGAGTGTCCAATTTGCCTAATCCCCAAATCTGCATGTTTTTAGACTGTTGGAGGATGTTTGGTGGCCTTCAAACACCAGAAACAGTTTGCATAATGAGCTCCCACTTCAGAAAGCACCCACTGGTTGGTGTGTCTGTCTGGGCTCCTGTAGAAACATGGAAGCACTAGATTGCAGCCTCTGTAAAGCAAGACCTTTGCCTAAAGTTAATAAAAGGCTACAAAAAAACAACTATTTTTATTGTCAAGCAATTACACACTTATAAAAACATACTTGAAAGTATTCAATATCTGCTAATTACCCTTCCTGTTGTTACACACCAGACCTTTAAATGAGGGATTGCTGAGAGACTAAGGATTATTTGGCCACACCTGTTTTGAAGAATTTCAGGCGTTTCAATCAGGCTTTGGGCTAGGCCCCTTATTTTTAATGAAGGGGAATCTTAACGTCTCAGCATACCAAGACATTTTGGACAATGCTATGCTTCCAACTTTGTGTTAACAGTTTGAGGAAGGCCCTTTTCTATTTCAACATGTCTGTGCCCAGTGCACAAAGCAAGGGTTACAAAGACACGGTTCTACAAGTTTGGTGTGGAGAGCCCTGACCTCAACCATTGAGCACCTTTGGGATGAACTGGGACAGAGATTGAGAGCCAGGCCTTCCCGTCTAACATCAGTGTCTGACCTCATAGATGCTCTACAGAATGAATGGGCACACAGTCCAATAGAAACACTTCTTATAATCTGGAGGAAGGTCTTCCAAGAAGTGTGGAAGCTGTTATAGCTGCCAAAGGGGGACGGACTGTAAAATACTATACATTTATGAATACTTCATTACAGTCCCTGATGGTTTAAAGGTGAAGCATCCAAATACTTGTGCATATAGTAGCTGAACATGAGTGTACGGACAGCAGTCTGAGAAAAGATCCACTTTTTGAACCGATTCAAACACGCTTAATTTTCTTGAAATGTGTCTTGCAATACCAAAACAGCCAGAAAACTGTGAAGAAGAGCAGTGAGTTAACCAATCATGCACCACCTATCTGGCTGCAGACACATCAGCACTTTCTGACAGTGATCAGGGGATGTTGGAGCAATGCTGAGCTGAGCAGTGCTGACAAAGCCAAAAAGGCTCTGCACTTCAGGCTCCAGAGTGGCTGGATCGATGTAGCACCATCACATAGGCCTGGGGGGACAACTGCCACCATCCTTCATACTGCACTGGATGTCCTCATCCACCACACTGTCACCTCTGCCTGCGGCGAGGCGGAGATTCATGCATAGCAGACGGCTCATGTCCAAGCATACGGTGTAGGTTAGCAAGGTGCGGCGCGTGACACTAGCATGGCTGTTGGCTAGCTTAGCTAGGCTCACTCTATGGAGCTGCGATCATTTAGAAAGCTTAACATCTAAACTGGCAAGAAAGTCCTCTGCAGCCGAAGAGGCTTGGAAATAAAACGTGGCAATTAATTTGACTTTGGAAAGCCTCGAGCTGTCATTGCAGCGCATAACTCCACCACAGACTTTATATATTTACATGGTGAGTTGAAGGTTTAAATATACTTTTTCACACCCAGATCTATTGCTTGGTATTTATGTTGGCACGGTATTTATTTACACCCTGAGGGCTTGTGAACCTGCAGAATTATTATAAACTGTGTGAAAAACACCAGGTGTAAACCTCATATGCTGCTGAGTGCTGACAACATTAGAAAGTCATTAAAGCACATTATTATTTGAATTATATCATTTTGATGCACTTTTGTCACCTTTGCACACACATTTACATAACTGTATTTTACTTGATGCCTTAATGAAGCCTTGTATTAGTTCATGTAGGACACGGTAGTCATACACCCAGGTGTAGTTGACTAAGATTTAGAGCCGTGTTTCCATATAGTTAGGTTTGGTACAGCATAGTACTTTACTTTTTTAAGAATAGTACCAAAATAACCAGCCCCAGCTGTCCCATTCTTGGCACCTTTCCCTTGGGGTACCAGAGTAGAATTTTACGGTATGGTCAGAGTGGAGGGTTAGTCATACTCCAATCACAGCCATTCCCACACCAAGGCGGTCCATTTAACTCACACTTGTCCCTCACTCATTTCTTGCTACACCAATGCTGCCTCACACCGCTGACACCAAATGTCTTCTAACTCGATTTCCTTTGTTCCAGAAAAAAAAATAAAATAAAAAGGTTTAATTATGACTATAACACTAAGTACAGTTAACCCATGGTTCTTAAACTGTGGTACGTGTACCACCAATGGTACTGCATATATGTGATCGTAATGCAGTGGAGGAATTTTGACCCGAGTGAAGAGAAGAAAATGAAAATTACAACAAAAAACAACACATTAAATAATAATAATTATCTCTCGCTCCATCAAAATATAATTTTGCTACCAGTGTGTGAAGTATATGTGAGGAAGAGGAGGATGATGAGAGAGAAAATGGTATTGGGAAAGCAGCCTATTTACACCACTGTATTTTAACATTGGCGTTAATGGCGTTACTTCGAGAGCTCAATATTTTCTCAAGTGGTACCTGCTATAAAGAGAACTACTGCATTAAAGCACTCAAAACAGTCACATTAGACAAGAGAGAAAGAAATCCTTTCAACGTTTTTGTATTTTTGATGCACAAGAAAGTGCTCCAGTCTCCACTTAAATCTCTGAAATCTCTATCTGTGATTGGTTGTAATAACACATAGTCGCTGTTAAAAACATGATTGTTAGTATCACAATGTTGTTTGCCACTCATTATGCTGTGATGGTAGACTGAAGAGGTCGATCCATTATTTCTAAATATGAGCATTTTTGGAGAATGCTCATAACTACAGTAAAGTAATATTTATATATATGTATCTATATATATATATATGTATATATATATATACATATATATATCTCTATATACATAGAGATATATATAGATACATATACACACACATATGCATATCTATATACTGTATACAGATATGTAGATATATAGATATATATAGACAAATAATTGTTCTACTAGCCCCAAAGGATTAGCTTTGATTAGCTAGGATTAGCTGTTTAGTCCTTTTCAAATTGTATGTGATACAGTTACCAGTTTCAATGTGTGGTTGATAAGTCACCATTTAATCTTCTCTAATCGTCTTCAGAAGCAATATAATCATGATAGTTAAATTAACTACAACACAGAGCCCTGAAACCTGACCACAGACTGGAGTTGTTTTAAAAAAAAATAAAAAATAAAAAATAGATTCCATCTTGTATAACGGCTAATTTAATAATGCTGCTTTGGGGAAAAAAAAGACCCTTGGTGTGCTTTTGTGTTGTGTAGACTGTACAGTTATTTCTGGCCGAGTTTTAGATCCACCAGTTTTTTTTTTGCACAAGTAAATAAAAACAATTTGCCAACTCTTCACAGTCCCAGACTATATTTTAGAAGCTGCTTGCCAGGCTGGCAACCAGCCCTTCAGCCTGTGGTTGCCAAAAAGACAGAATGTATGGTGTATTTTAACTGTTTGTGTTGTGATTGGAGTGGGCGCTAATGGTTCAGTGTTATTATAGCTTGTGCAAGATGAATGAAAAATGAAACCAAGAATGATTTATTTAAACGTATAAACACATTTTTTCCTTCATATCTTATGCGTGGCAGACAAATATACCGACAACCCTCAGGTTCTAAGATTGTACGTGATGTAAAGATACCATTTCTGCATTTAATCATGACACACGAGTTGACTTTTATTGTTAACATATTGCAGGAAATAAGTGTCTGCAGACAGAGTGTTGTGCAGACACTGAAGCTTTTGTGATTGTGCAACAAAGTGTGGGAATTATGCCACACAGTATGGATTGAAGAATGATGGCTGCTTTTGTAGCAGGAGAGAGTCAAAAACAAAAGTCCAGCAATACAAAACAAATGGATTTTTCTCCATGTTCCTGATTTTCTTGGCTGTAATTGAGTCTGTATGGAAAGCATTGCTCTTGAAGTGTTAAAGTTTGGTTGAATAGTGAGCGGAGCAGCCACTTGAAGAGGCACTGAGCGATGTTTAATAACTATTAAATCGCATTTATTTTGAATGAAATTGCAGTTGTGATATGATTATTTAAAACTGACAATTCTCAGTTTTAAAAATGTGACTGTGTGATTTTTGTGTGAGAAACAAAGATGTTTTCTTCAGTCGGATGATGTGTAGCTAAGAACACTATTTCATCTAAAATGGTATTTTGATTTGAAAATCCCCTTAGGCCATATTGTGATTTCAATAAAATCATGATTAATTGTTTAACAGCCCTATACACTCAACACCTAATAAGTAGTCAAAGGAGCAACTGGTGTGTTCAGCTTGTGAAGCCCATCTCCTTTAAAGTTTCACATGTTGTGCATTCAGAGTAGTGTTCTATATACCTGGTTGTAATGAGTGGTTAATTAAATTACTGTTGCCTCTATAATTTTAAACCAACCTTGCCATTCTCCTCCAGCCCCTGGCATCAACAAGGCATTTCAGCCCATTGAACTGTCGTTCAGGGGCTATGTTCTTTCTTCCTTTTTTGGACCGTTCTCTTTTTTTTAACTCCTATGTGTGAAAATCCCAGTAAATCAGCACTCTCTGAAATACAACCATGCCATTTTCAAAGTCACTTAAATCACTGTTCTCCCACACTCATGCCTACAAGCCTAAAGTCTAAAAACTCAGTTGTCACATGACGAGTCCTTGTTTATTTCTCGTAGTAAAGCAATTCTTACTACGGGGCCTTTAGTTTCAATCCCAACTGATCGTCTGCCAAACCATCCCATTGCTTTCTAGCCAATCTTAAACCAGATTTATGGATGGCAGCCAAAATGTGATGGAGCCAACTCCCAAAGGCAACGCGTAGACAAGCTTCATCACAGAATATACTGTAATAGTAACCGTTAACTGTAACAGTATAGTGACGTGCTTATGAGGGGCCGTTAAGCCCATTCCCATCATTTGCTGCGGCAAGATGCAACACCCATATTCACCCGATAACCTAAACAACCTGATTCTTTATAGATTAATGATTGGTCTCCAGCTAATGTATTTTTATCACAAGGTCACGAGCGATGCATTATCAGTTAATGAGAAATACAGAATTGTGTGGTTTGAGAGGCGCACGCCGAGCGAGAGAGGCACACTCGTTTGACCTTTCAGAAGGGTTTTGTCTGGCCTGCGGTGAGTTGTCCTGCAGTGATAAGAATAATGGTTTTGGCGTCATGGCCCGGGGGGGGACTGACCTCCCATTCTCTCCTGGTAGATAGTTGAGCAGAGGTTCAGCCTCTCCTATTGTGCCGCCCACATTTATAGCAGACAATGAAGCTTAGCAGTGCGTACTTTAGGGACAGGGATATGCTCATTTTGAGGACCATTTCTCTGATAAGTGACTCTAGGGGAGGTATGGGAGAAATGTAAAGAGAGAGTAACAGGACAAAAATGTCTTGAAAGGTCCAGTGTGTGCTGGTTCATACCGAAAGCAGTTTTATTTATTTTATGGTACTCTTTTCACGGCTACACCACCCATGCCAAGGCCTTAACTGATGAGTTGGAACATTGGCCAGGCAGCACTCAATCATCAGGAAACTGTTTACATTTTGAATAAAGTGATATCTAATGGCACCCTTCACATTTCACAACTCTCTCCACTGCTATCATCTCCTTCTTCTTTGATGGCTTGCACAGCATCGTCAAACGTGAAATGCACGTCCCTTCAGGTTTCTGCAGAAACATGGTGGCACAAGATGGCAGCCAATGCGATCACTCTTAGGCTACGGAAGCGTTTATACACTCACCCAAGCATCACTCAGGGTCACACAGACTGGCCCTTTAAAAGTGTGAAAGAGCACACTCCTTAAACATAGCGCTGTACAATTCCTCTGATGGGCTTTTGAGGCGCGTTGTATTCCTCTGTATGTAAGTGTATGTGTAAAAACAGCACAGCAGGGAGGCCACTGATGTTCTCTTCATTATTTAATTTCACTTAAGGTCCGCGCTTGACTTGAAGTAGTGAAGAAGTGTGAAAGGTTCCTCGCTGAAATCCTCCCGTCTCTATCTCTGTGATCTCAGCATTTACACAGTGTCAGGCAACGGGGGGACATCAATCGCGCTGAGACAGAAAAGTGAAGAATGTAAGGTGCAAACGTATTAGTCATGTTTTTAATTGATTTTCTGGAACAGGCCAGGGCGGCTTCAAAGCAAATAGCTTTATAAAAGAAACTCAGATTTGTTATTTTTAAGAGAGGGCTGCTCTTTGAAAGGCACCTTTTGTACTTCTGAGTACCTTCACATATTCCAGCTCAAACGTACAATGGATTATTTCAGCATCAGATACACTCAACAGAGGGAATGAGTGCTTGCTTATGTGTCGCTTTCATAAAAGCATCATTAACCTCCTTTCCAGCTGCTGCAGCAGCAGCAACAAAAATAAATAAAAAAATCCAGTACACTTGCTTTTCACCACCTGCGCAAGCAACATATGGAACATTTTGCTGGAAGCAACATGGTGGCGTAGGGCTAGCACTGTTGCCTCACAGCAAAAAGGTCACTCAAATTGACCATGTGTGAAAGTGACAGTGAATGGTTGTCTATCTCAGTATGTTTGCCCTGCAACCGACCTTTCACCCTATGACCCTTGTGGTGAATTGAGTTTCCATAGCAGGTACCACTAAGCACTGGATACCATTTCCTTTAAGGAAAATGCTAAATAAAAGGAGTAGAGTTCAGTTGAGCCAAGTAGTGCTAGAACCGTGTAATGGAAAAGCTCTGCGATGGACTGGCAACCTGTCCAGTGGGCTCTCCGCCTTTCGTCGTATGTCAGCAGGGATTAGCATCAGTGTCCCCAAGACCCTCATGTGGAAGATAAAGCGGTAGACAGTGGATTTATGGATGAAGATCCAATTGTTGTTCCATCAGGTGACATAACTTGAATTGTTGCTTCATCTTTGCTGGTTCTGTGACTTGGAAACTTCTCTTTTCTCCTATGCTATCTACCATATATAAGCCAGTTCACCCAACCCCCAAAATGACTAAAAATCAATAGAAATAACTAATAATTTGTTTACTCATTGACATTTGATTACTTTAATTGTTTATTCCTTTCTACAGTTATTAAATTCCTTTTAGCATTTGGTTTGAAGGTCTCGCAGCACTTCCCTAACTCTCTTTTTATTGGTTTGACATTAAATGTAAAATGTTTTCTGTCACAGCCTAAAGCACAATACATTGATTCCTGTTTTACTGCCTTCAGCAGAAGAAACAATTACATTCTTAATGACAACATCAGCGGCCTGCACACAACAGTTTTTCCCGTGTGCTTCTCTGATCAACGTCTTCGTTGCAGCCTTGGCCCTTAGGAGGAACCCAACTAAAATCAATTTTCGATGCTGGGTGATAATGAGCCTCATTTCCACCAAACAGTACAGTACAGTTGAGCTCATCACAGTCTGGTTTGTAAGGGTAAACCCTGATCTGACTCCCACTGTGCCATTTACATAACATGTGTCAGTTATGTAAATGGTGCAGCGTCATATATATAGTCACTAGCTCACCAATAAATTCCCAAAATAAGAGGACAAAGTAAACAAAGGGCAACCCAGGACATCCAGTATTCTGTGTTGTATCGTCTTTGCACGCAGCTGTTCATCACAAGAAGAAGACAAACCTCTTTTGAGAGAAGGCTGCAGGCTACACAGCAGAGGTCTTAAACTCAATTATAATGAGTTATTCTTTCAATGTTGTTTTTGTTTCCACATTTATTTTGCGTACAAAAAAAAACATGTGTTTTTTTTTCGTTTGGAAGAAAAACCTAAAAACAACTTTTGCTCTTTCTCCACGCATGATTCTCTTTTGAGACAAATCAATGGACTGCTCAAAGGTCTTGTCAACATTTGACAATGGAAAAGCACATAATTGTGTACCATGCTGACCTGAACAGGTCCCCTGGGGCTATCAGTGCCTCTTCGGATTGATCATAACACCTTCAGAAAGGCTACATCCACACTACTGGCTCCATTTACATTTAAAAACTCCAGGACTGCATTTTAGTCTGGCAGTCAATTCCTGATTAGTTGTTATTGCCCCAATTCCACTATCAGCTGTGAACGAAAAGCTCACTTCCTCTCAGTTTCACTTTCATCTCATTGACACTTTCGTGAGAAGAAATTCTTGCCCTGTCTTTTTTCTCCATCGTTGTGTCTTGTCCTCTGTACACTGGATGCAAATATGTTTTTTATTTCGGAAATTACCGTTTTAAAATGAACACTTGTCAACTATTACTTGGACTTCACTTTTCCATCTCAGGGTCTCCTTGCGCAGATCAGGTCAGCATGTTAAGGCAAAGATCGCACTTTAAACGGCATGTAGACGCTCAAATGATAGACGCAATCGTGGATATGACTGTAGCTGACTTCTTCGATGGCCTTGATCCCCTGCTCGGGAAAATATGGATGAGTGTTGTCCCTGGTCTTGGGGCCTGGAGACTAATGACTTTCAGTGGCCTATCACTTGCCCCGCGGGGCTTCGTAGTAGAGACAGGATTAGAGAGAAATGGATGAGAGGAAGGGATAATGAAGGAGATCTGTCTTGAGTCTAATCATTGGCTTTAGAAGACATGATCTGGGCTAGAGAGAGATTGAGAGTGGAAGAGAGAGAGGGAGAGAAGATAAGAGGCACGGTTGTTGTTGTGATTACACCTTTTATCATGATTGAACATCCACTATGTCTCCATTGTCAGAGCCTCAATGCGCAGTTATTTATTCAAAGTAACAGCCCAATTAATCGATTTACATAAATGCAGTGAAAGTGTAGTTTCACTGGACTCCAATAAGACACCTCATTATTGAGACGAAGTGATCCACCTTTTATCACACAAATTTACTGCTGCCTTTTCTCCTCTCTGGCCTCCATTCACTTAAATTAGTCTGTCAGGCATAACGGATATTTCCGCTCCTCTCTAAGTGTATATTTGTAATGCTAATTAGGGCAATTGTGTGAAATCAAATCAAGATGCTGAACACAGCGGCTAAACAATCGCCAGGGAAGGATGCAAACACTTTTATGCTAATAATACAAGAGGGGGAGCAAGAAATAGAAGACAGGAAGCTGGTCAGTTCAGTCAGTGAGTGAGGATGATAGCGGAGAGCTGAGAGGAAGAGAGATAAAAAAAAGTGAATGTAAGGGGAATAAAGCTGATTACCTTGTCAGTGGCTGTGTATACATGGACCCAAGTGATCGTAATAAAAGCCCGATTGGAATAAAAGTATGTCATGTAAACATGTCAGTCTGAAAACTGCTCTGATGCAGCCCATAGAAACAAATGTTGTTTTGTACAAGAGAGCTGGTATGATATCACTATCATGAGTCTGATCCACATGAATGTGACACATGTCAAAATAATACATTCCGACTGAAAACCCGATGCATGTGTACGCACTAAGGGTAATTCCTGATCCAGACGTTGTTGTAATTTACAGGAATTAACAGGAATTGATGGGAATAAACGGTAAACTTTCAAAATTGAAGCTCGGGAACTTAAATATAGTTGGTAAATGATATATTGCAGCATAATATTAGCTGATACAATCAATTTGATAGGAAATACAGTCAAATATCAATGTTATTCCTCAATCACAGGAACATAGCACACTACTTACTGCAGGGCTACTGAGGCCATTCAGAAACCAGGCTTGAGAACTTGAGGGGAAATGCATTTATTTTTGACATTTTGAAAGTATTGATTGTTCAATTATCCAAAATGTCCACATAAATTCCCATAATTCCCATGAGAAGTCAGTTTGGAATATATCAAAACTTCCCAAAGTAAATTGCAGCCAATAGTATCCTCGCCACTATCGGATAATTCAATTCTAATAATTCTAATAATTTATTTACATGTACATGATGGGATTGTAAACGCCATTCTTTTTTTGGAATGAATACATTTTGCACATGTAAACATAGCTACTGAGTATTTGGTTTCTCTAAGGACTTGGAAGGAGGAATAGCGGGAGAAAGCCTGCACTTACCAGCTAAATATAAAGAGGCTACATGCTGAGGACTGCCTTATGTGCTGTGACTAGACTCATTTGCTGAGTCATAGCGTCGTTCCCTCGAGTCAAACTGAAGGTTTTTCTGTTTTCAGAGTTATAACGATCTTTCTAGACAAATCAACGTTGTTTCTGAAGCACGTGAAAACATCCAGGGTTGGTCAAAGTGCTTTGAAAGATTTCACATTTAATTTTAAATGTCGTCTCTGTGTGTTTGCGCCGCGATGGACTGGCGAACTGTCCAGTGCATAGCTCCCCCTTTCACCCTGTGTCACCTAGGATTGGCTCCGGTGACCCACAGCCCTCATGTGGAGAATAAAGCGGTAGACAGTAGATGGATGGGTAAATCACTCCTTAGTTTGGGGGTGGCAATAGAAAACGCTTGATCGCCCAGAGTAATTTGACCTCGGTGCTCAGGGGTGTGAAGATGGAGGAGCTCATAGAGGTAAGACGGTGCCAGACCATTAAAAGCTTTAAAAAAAAAAAACAACCATAAAGATTTTAAAATCAATCCTAAATCAAACAGGGAGCCAGGTGTGCTATGATTAAACTATGACCATCATCTGAGTTTTTCTCTTTAAAATCTTTAAAGTTTCTCTACATCGAACAATATGTGCAGTAGGGAGGATGTGGTTCATACCAGAAAATAATAAAAAGAACATGTTACTTGTGGAATAATGGGTTTTCATTACAGTCATTACACGGTTGACTGAGACTCATGGATATTCCCCAGAAGTCCCTTCTTGTCCCCTGATCCTTGCTCCTAGTTTGCTCACATTCCCCTATTTGTCGCTTGGCCCAGCTGAGGTCCCATTACCTCGCTTTGGGCTATGTGAAATTATTATATCGTACTGGAAGATAACAGACGGCGTGTAGCCTTGAGGCAGTTTCTTCGCTTCACCTCCTTAAAAAAGACATTGCTGTGATAAAGCGTGGCTTCTTCTCTGTTCACGCTAAATCGAAGAGAAAGCCTTGAAGGCAAGGTCTGGTGAGTGGGAGCCAGATGAAAGAAATAAAAGAGTCGGGTTATATGTTTGTGCGGCTCGCTGTGTTTCAAAAACACAGCGTTTCTCATTACCGTAAGATTCAGAGTATGGCCACCAGTGAAACGGGGAATATTTTTGCTGACTCAGTAATATGAGTTTTCTGCCGAGGGTGGATTGATCAGAGGCCAGATTTTACTGACTTGGCATGGAATGAAATCAGTGGGTGGCTGCTGATAACAGGGTCAGCCTAAGGGCATGCAAAAAAAAACACCAAAAAAAAACCACTCTGGGTGGGTTGGTGCGCAGTAAAGTTTACCACAGTGTCAATATGAAGTTTAATGACATTTCAGGTCATTAGTTTAAGATGCCTGTAGGATTTACGGGCAGTAAGGATGAACCAGAACCACTTTTTTCAGCTCAAGTATAAGTATAACTAGCACAAAAAATGTGTTTTTTTGCCAGCGAAAACGTGAAATTTACTGATACTAAGAGATCCTATCATGCTAGTCTCTTTGCGAGGTATGGAGGTTAGGTTGATGACAACGTGCAAGGAAATGACGGCATGAGGAAGAAGGAGAAGCGATGATGTTCGAATTTCACGTACGACAAAAGCCTTCGTAAAATATGCAGAGCCGAACTCAAACGAACCAGGAGCGAGTCCTCCAGAAAGATTCTGAAAAGCATACACACTAACACTGTTTGATCAGCTCAGCTTAGCCTTTAACACAATGAATAAGACATTGTGGTGATGCATTTACACTTAGCAAAGTATTTATGTCATATTGAGGGTTCAGGAGTGGTATTGCTTTTGTTACCTGAAGGCAAATGGAGGTGCTCCTGCTCAGAAGGAAAGGTGTTCAGTTAGCAGCCTCTGCTACACTGATCCTTTAAAAAAAAGATGTGTTTGTTCTGATCCTGATACACTTGAGGATGGCACCTATTAAGACGCACGTGTGCCCCCTAGCTGTGTTATTCTTAGGAGATAAGAAATTCACAAACAAAGACTCACTCGCACACACACATACAGAGAGAGTAAGAGAAGGAGTAGAAAAGCTTGTGGGCTGAATGGTGGTGTATTAATCACACTGACGCCTGGCACTGCGATCTGTGACCCAGTCTTTTAATTGCATCCGCTCTGCTCTGCTCCCTCTCTCCCTCTTTATCTCGCCTCTTTTCCCCTTTTCTCATTCCTCGAGCTTCCCTCATGCCTGTGCCCACGAGGGGGAGGCTAATGCCGAGATAAGAGCGAGGGCCGGGGACGTGCGGGACCCCAAAATGCTCCACCAATAATTGATCGGCCAAAGCTCACAGGACTGCGAGTGCAGCCGCCCATTAACACACTGAGATTCGAGCGATGTGATGAGACAAATGAAATTGTAAATAACTCTGAACGTGTGTTTAGGTTACACACAGATCTTCAGTGTAAAGACTCCTCTGTTACAGCTCTTCCTACCAGCAAAGGCAAGGAGGTGACAGAGGTAAAACTAAGGTGCGATGGGCTGGGGGGGGGGGATGTCGGCCACATGGACCTGGCAGTTGCACTAACAACGTGCCAAGGTTCTTTTTTCCTATATTCAGTAAGTGCAGCAGCACCAGGTAACAAGCGTGTGGTGTTTTAACGGTGACACATGAGCGCTGACGCACACAAATGCAAGCTGACAGCACCTTGTCTTCCCTCGCACTCACATTGATATCTATGAGAGCAGAGGGAGTCGATGACACCCATTCCCATTTATACATCAGCTGTAATAATTGTGAATGCAAAGAGATCATGTCACACACTCCCACTCCAATGTCCCTCTTCTCGCTCACTTTGTCTCTGTATCTCCCCTCCCCTGCCCCCTGTTGCACACGAGCACACACAGTGACACACACACAGTGACACACACACACCCACACTTGAGGTGCAGTGGTTTCCCTTTTGTGAGAGCGAGCTGTCACAGGGAACTGTGTGGGCTTTTGTTAAAACACAGAACTGCAGAGGCAGAGAAATTCATTTCCGACTGCGGCAAAAAAAAAAAAAACCTTTTTAGGAAAGTCACATTGTACCTGCAGTGTTTTAAAAACAGCAGCATGTAAATTGAATTAGTTATAAGCATTCCTTCGGGGGCAAGGTTGGGCTGGATTTCAGCACTTTCGAGGGTTTTGGATGTACTGCAGGGGGAGGCCTTAGGTTTGACTGCAGATGTCGACTTTTACACTTTGGATAAATAAAGATGTCAGAAAATAGATGTCATTCATTTTTTTTATTTTTTTTTTTACCTGCCAATCATACTCGCTCCACCACAGCTATTTTTGCCTCTCGTAGGTGAGAAGAACATCGCAACGTGAAAAGTCTGGAAAGCGAACTTGAGTAGATTTTTAGCTCCTGTGATGTCAGGTGCAAATCTTCCACTTTCGGTGTCTTTTCATATTGCATTGACACTTTAAAAGTATCAACCTCTTTCAGTTCCTCAAAACCTTTGATTTTGAGAGAGAACATTCCAAAAATACTTGGCTTTCAAGCTGAAAACAAGGCTGACTGTGTCAGGTCGTGATTTTTGGACAAGTGTTCTTGCAGGACATGGATCAATGATGGTTGGGATTAAACATAATTCATACAGGGTTGGGGTCAGGCTTATAGCAGTGCTGTCCTCAGATCAGATCACAGAAACTACATTAAAATGTGGTTTGAGCAGAATGAACACAAACTGTCCAACTGTTAAGGACATCCACCGACTTGCATTCTCTAACTTTAACCTAATGACAATACAAATCTCTAAACTTAAACAGTTCAACAATTAGGTGCTGCTTTTGGTCTCTTTGAGGACCACTGGTCCTGACAAGGTCAGTGTTTATGCCGGAAAAGAAAAACATGAGGTCAAGTGTGAACAGTCCCATTTCACTCGATCTGGCCATAATTGGATCACGTAAAGCAAAAGTTAATATCAGATCTGAATGGAGCCTTAGAGTGAAGCACAGTCACTGCTTTCATGGAGTGATCAGTCATAATCATTATATAATTATATCACATGGTGACGACCCACTGTGTTTGTATAGTCATAGTGAAGGTGCAAACGTCATTTCACTAAAATCCAGTTTGGTTTCATTTGTATTAGTTGTGTCCTCATCGTCCGTTATTATTCTAAACGGGCTGGAGGCTGGGGAAAGTCGGACAATATGAGGGTACATCAGTCCACAACACAATCCGCCGTTGTCATGTCTGAACCATCAGTATGGTCTGTGTGTGTGTGAACAGTTGTCAGTGGGCTCTGCCGCTGATTGTCACATCCCTGGCAGAAATACTGTTATTTGCAAATTGAATGTGTTGGTGTTTATTTTCCCGTTGGCTCGAGGGAAGCAGTGGGGAACCAGAGAGGATGTTTATTTAGAGCCGTGCCACAAGTGCGATGAACGGCACCTCAACAAAAGCAGCTCTGCGAGCTCAGTCAAGATGTGTTTGCCCACTCACAGCATGTCTCGCTGTCAATTTTAGTACAGTGACACTTTTAACCTAAACCCCTTCTTTGCAGCTCAAATTCTATGCCGCACATCAACCTATTTATGTCGTTTGTTTGCTGTTTATATTTAGCTGCTGTAGCTTTATCTCTAAACTCTCCAAATCACACAAATCACAGTTGATGAAAGTAGCAGAAATAAAGAATTATGGCCTGTAAACCAAGTCCAAATGTATAAACGAATTAGGTCAGATTTTTCCATATGCCTCAAGATAAACATCAGATAAAATCCTGCTGGATGAGAAGACCTGGTTCACAATTTCTGTTCCAGTTCATCCCAAAGGTGCTCGATGGGTTTGCTTACGTTTAGCCCCTTTAACACTGGGGGAAAACAGACCCGCTACTTCCTTTCTGCTTTCTCGTCGGGCTTGGCTTTTTACTCAGACTGGCTGTCCTGGTTTCCATGGGGAAGGAAAGGGCCTCAGTCTGTGGGGAACACATGAGGAGGACAGATGAGGACAGGTGGGGAGAGTTAAACAGGGAGGATAAGGGCAATCAGAGAATGAGGAGGCAAGGAAAGGAGAGTGACAGGAGGAGAGAGCAGGGCGTGCAGTGTGTTGGTGGATGGGATGAGGGAGGCATGCTCTTGTGCAGTCTTACAGCCCGCATCTGCATTATGTGCTTGTAATATGTCCATACAGAAGCTATTTTGGCCTTCCCCAGGGTATTGTTTTGGACCTACAAGCAGGGTGAGACAAAGAGCCGTGTGTGTGTAAAGGTGGTCGGCGGTCACGGCTGCTCGCCCGCACCGTTGTTGCCATGTCTGTGCTGCTCTGTAGCCTCTCTGTTGGACAGCATGTTCTCTGCTGTACAAGTCCAGAGAAGAGCAGCTGAGCAGAATGACAACAGCCTCAGCAGCCTGCCAAGCACCGCTGTGGATGGCAGGACACACACACACACACACACTGGAGCACGCGCACTCCGATAAGCTTCACACAAAGGCAGGCCCACACACTGTTTGTACTCCAGTGCTGTCAACATGAATGCATTAATCATTATGATTAATTTCATAGATTTAACATGTTATTAAAAGCATTAGGGATGCCATTAATGCAGCCACATTTTGTTTACTGCCTGTGGCGGCTGACTACACGTGCGCCGCCACACTTCTCGGCAGAACATCTCACTTTGAAAAAGTTCTCAAACCTTGTAGCTTCATGCAGCGGGCAGGACACCTTTACAGATAATCAGATATCGTATGTGCAGTCAGGGCTTAAGAGAAAAGCTTTAATGGAACGGGGATGTTGTGACCATCGGCTCCGTACAACCTTTTTGCTTCCTCTGAGAAACGAGGAAATGTGCTGTGGCTGAAAGCCTTAAAATTTGATGAAGCCACAGAAGCGTTCCTATGTCTGTTCATTTCACTTCGTTAGGAATAGGCCTTCAGAAGACCATCCAGTACCAGAGACGTGGCTGTTATGAAACGCCAGGAAAATCACCTGTAATCATGATCAACTGTTGCTTGGTCGACAGCAGATTAATTTGATTTGGCAGAGGTTTTTACCCCGGATGCCCTTCCCGATGCAACCCCCCATTTATCCGGGCTTGGGACCGGCACTAGGAATTTTAGATTAGTGTGTCCACTTGACTTGGGATTCGAACTGACAATCCTCCAGTTACAAGCCCAGTCCCCTTCCTCTTGACCGTAGGCTGCCCTCTCAAGTAACAGTTGACATAGTTGTGTCATTAAAATGGGGTTATATTACCAACCGTCCACACCGAGCAATATCACAAAATAATTAAAGATATCCCCATACGTTTTTCTGAGGCCACTTCCTCATGTCGTCCTCCCACTCGGTGATGTAGCGTGGATGTGGAACTGACCTGCCGTTAACATTTGTTAATGATAGTTTTAAGTGTTCCCACAACAAGAATAGGTTCCATAATGCAGTATAGTGTGCTGTCTGAGTGAACTGAGTGAATAATAGTAAGACGACGCACTTCTACATCCTTTTAATGGCTTAAATGGCGCTTTAGTTCGGCCTGGATTTAGTTGTTCTATCTATATAAGGTTCCATCTGTAGTGTATGAAGTTAATTTATGTAAAAGTTGCTGTTAAACAATATTAAACAATGCAGTTTACAGTTAATGCAGTATAATTTTAAAGCAAGTGATTAATTGTGATAACAGCAAATTGTTTGATTCATTTATTAGTCGATTAACACCTGTGGTTCCCAAAGACTGGGTCAGTACCCACAGAGGGGTCGTGGGTGATTTTCTTTGGGTCCACATTTTCCCAACCTTTTATCACCACATGTTTATGACATGCATACATGACATTGTACTGTGATACAGATATGGCTGTAAGTGTCTGGCTACATTATGCACACATTTGCTCTTGTCACAAATTACTTATGATATTTGCCATGTTTTCTTGCAGCAGACACAAAAGCTGTTGGTTTATTAACACCAGTATCTTCCTCATCATGGCCAAGAAACTAACAATCACGGAGGAAGAAAGGTAAAGGATTAGGCCGGAGGAAGGTCGAGCAAACTTGGAGCACAACGACACTGTTCATCCAGAGAGATGTGCGATGGGGACATAAGGTCACACTGTGGCTGGAAATCATTACATCTTTTCTTGATTTTCTATAACCATCAAAAACTCACTGACATAAGCTGTGTTTGAACGACAGTCTCTTCATTTGCTTAGAGTTTTTTGAAATGAACACTATGTTGACAGGCTTTTTTTTTTTAAATGCTCAATGTCAAATACACACGTTCAGTATACGTAGATGGCCTGTGAATGGAAGTGGCGCTCGATGCCTGGTAGAACAGTGGAATGTCCTTGTGTTAGTGTCTGAATTTATGGACACATTTGAGCAGACAGCAAAGAAATGTACACTGAAAAAGAAAGATGTACAAAATGTCAGGTCAGGTTGTGCGATTACAAAATGTTCTGCACTCGGTTCTCTCATGCCCCAGCAAAAGCGATTAAGTCCAGTGGCAGCACTGAGTGAAGCTGCAGTGAAATATGTATGTGATTTTCTTTATTATTATCAAATAGGAGAGGACCGTGGGTTTACTGACCTTCATGGCCGCCAGCTTAGAAAATGCTCTGGAGCCTCATCTTTGTTTATTCAGCTGGAGATCAATTTTTCATACAAAGGGATGCCATAGTTTGCCAAGCGTAAGATGACAAAACAAATTGCATGCACACCAGACAATAACAATAAATCAGTTACTGCAGGTTGGTTATCAACAGTGTCACAGTTTCCATCATTTCAACAACAGTGACTACACTCCACATCGGTGCATCTACGTTAGTGTTTTTTGTAGCTTTTCAAAGTGTTTCCAATTATGTTTTTTTTAATAACGTTTTTGTAATATATCTCTCTTTCTTTTCTGCTGCTTATCCACCGCCTTATTTCATCCCATCTCCTCCTCCCAGACACGCGCTCACATTTTATATTCCAGTCTCCCTCTTTCATCTAACGTCATTTCAGATGAGATCCTAACATTGGATTTGAATGTGCTTTGTGAACAAGATCTTCTTCTTTTTTTCTCCTTTTTTTATAAATAAATCACAGAAAGCATTTCTTAATAACCCGGCACTAAATGTACGGATCAGGGTTGTGATGGCGCGGATACCTTACAGGCCACATGTCTGTTCCCATGCCAACTGGCACCTCTTCAGCACCACACAAGGCGGCAGCCAGACCCACGGAGACCTTGCTGGGTTTTTTTTATTGTGGAATTCATTTAGAAATTAATAGATGATGATGAGGACAGACAATTTCAAACTTTGAACCCATGCGTGTGCACACAGAGGCAGGAACACACACACACACACACACACACTCATAAGCAGCACTTTGCTGTGTCCTTAAGCCTTGTTTCTCCAGCTGCGCCACAAGAGAGCTGTCTCTAAGTGACAACAATTAGCCTGCTCAGCTTAAGCTAATTGAAGTCATTTACATAATACATGCCTGCCATCACAATTCATCTGTGGACAATCCAAGCAGGTCTGTGTCATGTTGTCACAAGCCGAATGCTAGAATGCTAGCACCACCCCACCCAAACCCCCACCGCCTTGATGAATGAACCCCAAAGGAAGACCATCATTTAACACAAAGCTTATCACTCACATCACGGCGTTCTCCGCTGGGTTGTGGGGGTTTATTTTTACTTTTGTTTAATGGAAATATGGATTGCATTTGCCAGCGCAGACAGATGCGCACATTGTCAGAACTGTGTTTACCATCCATCCCATTACACATGCAATTACTCAGAGGCTGAAAACAAGCAGCCTCATTTGTGTGATGCTAAGCTGCAATGGCTGAGATCTAATTCTTTATTAGCCTGTTGTTTGGGAGCATCTTTTGACAGGAGTGTGGGCGATGAATTAAATAGATAGCTTGATTAAAAAGAAAAAAGAAAAGAAAAAAAAAAGCTTGCCGTGCAGAGTTCTTTGTGCGGGATTTTGGAAAAATGGTTCTGTCACAGTTCGTTGCAGGAGATCCTCTCCTTGGGTGATTTATGGAATCAGTTTTGGCTTGTCATCATGAGCCAGAATTTTATCAAATTAGATCAGAGCACATGCATGGTAAGTTGGGATGGTGTGTGTGTGTGTGTGTATTGGCCAAAAAAAAACTATCTTTGTGAGGACGTGTGGACATTTTGTCTGGTCTTTAAACTTTAAAGGTTTTTTTTTTCCCTGATTCAGTGTTATGGTTTAGGATTACGATGTGTGGTTGTTAAGGTTGGGCTAGATAGATAATGCTTTGGTTAGCCTGCTAAACTAAATACGTAGTCATTGAGAGTTCCTGAGTCTGTGCGTGCGTGTGTGTGTGTGTATGTGTACAGACATTGAAATGTCATTTCATCG
This sequence comes from Solea senegalensis, assembly GCF_019176455.1. Taxonomy (NCBI): domain Eukaryota; kingdom Metazoa; phylum Chordata; class Actinopteri; order Pleuronectiformes; family Soleidae; genus Solea; species Solea senegalensis. The sequence goes on from NC_058024.1 coordinate 5,726,314, forward strand.
TGCTGTGAATCATGGTATAAGGGTATACTGAATGTAGACTCTTTTGAAATCCCACATTAGGAGGTTTTATTGTCAGAAATTGAATACACTACCCATAAGTAGTAGTAAATAATCACTTTGAAATAAAGAATATTTGGATTTCCAAAGCCTTTTATATCTACTTAGGCAAGGACATTGCTTTACAGTGTCCCTGTTGGACAAGTATGTATTTCACATTTTAAACAGAGGCTTACTATGCAAACATATAAGAAAGGCAAAGGCCACTGTAGAGGATTATATGCACGCATCACTTCAGGTAAAGTATAAACCAGCGTCTTAGCTTCCGGTCGGTTGTCACTAATGTCGCTAATTCGTTAAGTATCGTTAGCGATTAAAACTATCGATATCGATCTAAAATGTTTACATTGTTTTTAGTGGTTGTTTTCAGCTAATTGCTCTTGGTAACTCCTGCAAAAGCCCAAGTGTAGAACATATTTGCGTCTGCCGAAATAGTCGGGCTTGTTTATGGAAAACCAGGAAGTATCGTTTTGTGTTTTTTCGGCTGCAGTGAAGCTGATGGGAAGTGAGAACTATCATCTCTTGCATTCCACTCGCTGACTTTACAGATTTAGTACACGGAAAGTGGCGCACACTGGTGGTCGTGAGGAGGGAGAACGGAGCGTGGATGTAGGGGAGAGGGAGAGACAACAATTTTGAAATTGTGGCTGCTCCAGTGGCTTTTAGATCTGATGTGTGAAAGCATTTCAGTTTGTGTGTCAGGAAATGAGAAAGGAGAAAAGGTGACAGACTACAATATGGAGGCACTGCCAGACTGCTCCTACACATTAGGGAATATGAGTAACCTGAGAAGCAACTTGGCAAATGAATCCCTAACCCACAAGGTAGCTTCATTTTATCATTATTCACTAAACTAAATCTTATTTCCAAGTCTCAATTTGTTTTTCAGATATATTGCACGATGGACATGTTACTTGTTATTGTCATATTTTGTTGTTGTTACATCCCCATATTGTCATATAGTCATGGATGAAAGACTGCTGGTTGCCCAAGTTCTTTGATTGGTGTAATGACATGGTCACTGGAGCTGCACTCATGCACTCCATCCTCATAGACGGAGGTGAAAGACATCAGATTCCCCTTGTATCTCGTCCATCCTCCCATACTTCACATTCAGAAACAGAAACATTTATATTCCGGAAAGCGGAATACCAGTTTATGTGCGCACACGCACACACACACACAAACAAACATCACTGTTCCCCACTGCCTTCTTTCTTTTGTCTCAGTCAAGCAGAACCTTCTAAATGTCATTCAAGATTGTGCTCCATGTGCTTGGCAGAAAACCATGGAGCGCAATGGGTCCAGTCGGCCTAATATGCTTTAGACCTTCTTTTCATCCTTTCCCAGGAGAAACCAAGGGAAATTCAGTTTTGACAGTGCTATCTGTCTAGTTTGGGAAAAGAATGATATGAGAAAAAAAAAGAATTAGGTCTCTCCCCTCTGTGTATTCCCATTCAAGAACTGATAAGTAGTTTGTTTTGCCAAAGACGTAAAAGCGGGGAATCAGATTTGACAGCGAGGGGATGAGATATTTCGAGATAGGTCTTGATGGATGCGGGTTAATCTCGAGCTTTGGCTGATGTGTCAAGGATTTGCGAGATACCTCATGGAGTAAATCTTACGGTGCCGCTCACTTATTCTGTATTCCTCTGCCCTTTTTCTGTCCGTCTCCGCAGTGAAGTTTGAGGATTGCCAGCGCAGCAGCAGAGAGGTCGGCTTTGTCAGCAGTGACCCCAATTTCGGCGTGCGACCCGACGGGACGGTGTATGCAGAGCAGGAAGTGGCCAACCTGTCAGAGCCCGTGCAATTCATGGTGACGGCGCGTGAGCTGCATGACCCACACATCTGGGAGACCACTGTTAAGCTGGCCTTGGCTGGACATCCTCATCCTCTACCGCTTACAAAGGTAGGTCAGAGAGAGCAGATCATGTTAGAGTCAGAATCATGTTGGCGTTAATCAGATGTGACAGATTTGTCACTGCATCGAATTATTTGTAATTATTATTGAATGAATCAGTTGATTATTACAAATGCTCTGTTTGGATTTTTTTTTTTCTTGCTCTTAGGCGACTAAAAAAACCTATATAAATCCTATGGATATTTTGTTTATCCATTATTTTATATATATATGTATAATTTACAATTATGAATCTTTTATCAGATGGAAAACATAAAGAAAATCAGCCATTAGCGGCACAGATTTATAAAGATCAGGGAGAGAACAGGCCATAGGAAGAAACAACATTTCAAACTATTCTATTTGATACTCTTGATACTTTGTAGCTTTGTTGTTTTATTTTTGGATTACCAAAGTCAGTATTTATAGTTATTGAAGGAGACATTCAGGTGACAGGCTTTTCACTTAAAAGTTAATTATTTATTTATTTATGTATTTAACTTTCTTTTTTTTTTCATTTGCACTTTGCGTGGCATCCGTTTTCAGAGTATTTAATCCCTATCGTGTCAGCTCAGTAATTGTACATCACATCCTCCGCAATCCGCACACAATTTTTAACGCGGGAATACGAGTCACAGCTTGTGGCGATATCTTCATTCAACGCTAATATCATCGTCTGCCCATCTCAAGATGTGAAAATGAACTTGACGATCACTCAAAGCAGTTTTCGCAGGAACGGTAATCAAGAAGTGGTGATAATAGTTTTTATTTGTTTAATTTACTTTTCATCTCTGCTGACAAAATTAAATTATATTTGATTGGGAAAAAAGAGTCAGAGAGGATGTTGAAACTGATTTGGCTGCAATAACATGCGGTTAAAAACCATTTAAGTTGTTTTCTGATGAGATGGTTTTTAATGATAAGAAAATGAGCACTGCCTATGATTGTGTTTTTTCCATCGTTTGTTGTATTTTTGTCATTCCAAACCTCCTCCTCCGGCACACAGCAACACATTTTCACCACTCCCTGGACATTTTGTCTTTTTCTGACCACCAGCTCATAAGTGGCTTTAAGTGGGGACCATGGGATTGGCTGATTAGCTTAGCATTAAGAAAGCAGTTGAAGAGGCTGACTAATATAGTAGTGGCAGCGTGTATTTCTTTACATGTGTCAGGTTGAAGTTCTGAGCATATATTGCATACTGTATATATACGATCGCTGTTACTGACCGCAACTATCAGGCTTAACTTTGTTGACTGACAAATCCATTATCATTTTTTTGCTGCACCACTTGTTGCTTAATGTGCAGTCATGTTTATAATTATGACAAAAAGCATAAGACTTGAGTTGCTAAAGCAATTGCCGAGTAGGGATTAAAATTCTGCCCACTCCTGGCAGTGCAATAATGGAGACTGGGAAATAATTGACATTGATTGAGCTAATGTTCCACTCCGGCAGGGTCTGCGAGTACCAGGTGATGTATTTTCACTGTATAATTATTTTCCTGACATTCTGCAGAGAGAAAGATTCAATAGACGGACAAGAAATAAATGTGTTTTTTTTTCTCTCTCTAACCAAATTGGAAATATGAAAAACTGCTTTTAAATGTAGAGAACAGTTTGCACTTTGCCGTATCAGAGTTTTACGTATGCTGTTGCCATTTTTTCCAGCCTCAAATAAATAGAATAGAATTGAATTCCTGTCTTCCGAGTGGAAAATTGAGCGATCCAAAGGATACATAGAAATAAACACTTGTTTCGATAAGTGTATTGTCCAAAAAAGAAAAAGGAAAATGAAAAGAAATTTTGTGAAGACGACAGGATAATGTTTGATGCAGAGACCATACAATCGTCACTTGATTCATATTACATAGACTAACCCAGCCAATTGTCATTGTTTCACATTATTAAAATCGTATCGTAAAGTAAATACATTGAAGCGAGACTGAATAAATATCGCGCTGACTATTTATGACTTGAGTGGGACGGGTGACATTTAAAGTGATGAAATGTTGTTCAGTTTATTTGATTCACTGTGCGTTACATTTCTTCCTCAGCACCACAGTTGAACTTTAAATTGAAGGCAACTTTGCCATAATTTAACACGGAAGGCAGAGGTCGACTCCAAATACAGTAGAGCAGCAGAGTCTGTGACCTGCTATAATGTCAAGCAGGCCTGCAGACAAGGCTCAGTAGGTCATGTCATCAGTCTCCCTGGACTTTCCCCCCCCCAAAGCCTTCCTTGTTTTACTCCTCCAGTATAAAAATGTGTTCACTGATAAAACAGCACACATTTAACCCCTTCAAGGTTTTTCTGGGGGGCGTTGAATATAGGATTTCCATTGCACTTCCATGTCACCATCTACAACCAAAATGAACGTTACATTGGCTACAATCTTAGCAAAATATCAAACATGTTTAATAATTAATACTGTCGGGAAGACGCGGATGCATCCAACGCGTCCGCGTCTGTTAACATTTCACACTACAGGATCATTTGGCCAGATAATCTGTTCGAATCAGCCAAAAATTGGAAGGTACCCACGATTGTTGGAAGTCCCAGATCTGGCTAATTATCGTGTGGGGCAGGCTTGAAGCTCCACAGGAGCATCTGTTATGGTCTGTACATACACTGCAAGGTTTTTTTTTCTTTTTCTCGAGGTGACAAGAACAAGAACGACGTTAGTTCCGGCCAGGTTATTTCATCCTTCATGAGAAACTCAAGTGTAGAACTCCTGGCCAATCACAACAACTCCCATACTGGCTGCGAGAAAATAACCTGAGAGAGAGAACACATTTCTCTGTTCTTGCAGAGTATGTGCAGGCCTTTATGGACGGACCAAAACTAGGTTGCAGTTCACCCAGGTGCATTAGGAGCCATTGGAGGCACCTGAGAGGCGTTCTCTCAGCTGTGAGCTGGTGATAATCAGCTGGGCTACATCGGGAGGAGGCTGGTGTCGGTTAGCTCGGTGGGTTAGGTGCCACAGAAAGGTCAGCACCATCAGTGCGCTAGTGATGTGTCGTTCGTGAACGATCCGTTCAAAATGAACTCATCTTTTATATGACTCGGGAGTAATGAGTCATCTCAGTGAGTGATTCGTTCATTTTCATGCAGTACCTTCCTTCGCCACATGATGGCAGGCAGCTGCATAAGCTCAGTCAGCAGAACAGGAAATAGAAATGATTAGTTCAGGACTGACTCAACTGAGTGGTTCGTTCGTTCATTTTCATGCAGTACCTTCCTTCGCCACATGATCACGTGACAGCTACCGAGTCACTGTAAACAACAATGGCAGAGAGGACACAAGTCACTTGTCACTTTATTGAGGTGTGTATTTGCTTTCCTAGGGTTTCATATGGTTTGAATTGCATTTTGTTTATTATACTTTGTCAGCTGAAGCAAAACGATGTTGCCTACAGTGTTAAGTGTTTGAGAACCGCGGCCTTTTTTTACAACGCCCACAAGAGGGATACAGCGCCACCCGCTGTAAAAATGAACGAAATGAACAAAATGACTCAAAAAAGATTCGTTCAATTTACAGTCCGAGAGTAAAAGATCCGAGTCAGTAAGAAGAGTTGAACTTCCCATCACTACAGTGCGCCTTTCTAATTTATGCGGGAATGAGGAACAAAAATCTTTCTCAGACCATTCTAGCACACCACGATTTAGGATGAATGAGCCACTGCCACATTTTTGACTTTTTATTTTGAATCCTTCTTGTTGAATTTTGTAATTGTTTCCCAATTTGCAACCCGATATCAAGAAATGTGTTTTCTGGGGCAATGTAACATGCATTATATTATATGTAAAATATAGATTATTCAACATTTAATTAGAGTTAATTTTCATGAAAGAAAACAACTAAAGTGAAGGTTTTCTGAATGACTGTTTATTCTAATCTGATATCGCATGAATGATTTTTAAGGGAATTCAAATTTAGAAAGTGTTATCGGCGCAGTGCAGTGTTTTTTAACAGCGTAGTCTATTCACTAAGCGTCCACAGAGACGAGTAGGAGCCCATTTCTTTGTTCTGAGAGGAAACAGTTATGTTACAAGAGGAGTGTTATCATAATCACATCACCTAACCGCAACATATCTCTTCGTAATCAACATGGCAGCAGCGGCGGAGGATATAAACCGTGCAGAGGAATATCCCCTTCGTCCCAGTGGCGATTAAAAGACAGTCCGCTCAAATACCAACTCATTTTGTTCCCCTGCTCTGTGCAGACAGATCATGTGTGCAGAGAAGAAAAACCCGGTCTGTGCTGCACTAACAATTTGTGTGCTTGGTTTAAATGGAGTCAGATGAACTGGCTTCAGCGCAGATCTCACCGGGGCTGTCCACTGTTGCTTTGCTTGCTTCGCTGTACAGCACCAGTGAGACTGCACTGATTTGCTTTTAATAACAGGCTTAGTTTCTCACTGTTCTCTTTTATTGGCAGGAATTAGCATACTTGCAGTGTGCGCCATGGTCGACCAGCTCATTTCACTATTTAATTTTACAGTGTTCAATACCACAGCAATTGAAGTGTAGAGCATCTTTGGCCTGAGGGCCCTTTCCGCTGTGTTTATGTACTATATGGCTATCACCTCCCACACAGGTAGGGCCTTTCATTGAGTTCTCTCCAGCTCGTGCTGATTTCATGGCACGTTGGTTTCCCTTTTCCACCAGCTTAAAGACCAACACTTTGCACCGCTAGCCTTGGATTTGACTGGTTGTCAGAGTGGGTTTTGGCGCTCTTTTGATTTGAAATCTTACTTAGGTAGATGAAAGCAGAGGCCAGCAGCTGCATGCCTAATGCTTTGCTGATATGTGTTTGGATATTTGCATTAACGAGTTGTTGAAAGTGTTAAAATCGTGTTGTTGTTTTTTTTGTATTAAATAAATAAATAAATAAATAAATAAATAAATAATAATTACATTCATCACCTTGATGCATCTGGACACGTCCTCAATGATGTTTCCTGGGCTTCAGCATCATACACCAGGGTCGTCCAAACGACCAGATTTCAAAATTGTGTCTTCATTGTCACAATTATCATTTTTAAATGACAATGTAACCAGATGGAAGCTAGGCAGGAGTGAAAAAATGAAAATAAAAAAAGTTCTGCCTTTCTTTCACATACGGAGTCAGATAACAGGATAGAAATGAACGCGTGTATCTGTTTGTCACGGCTGCGATGCGAACCCAAGACTGGTTTCAACACTCAACTCCTTACCAGCTGAGCCAATGGGGATGACACATTAGTGAAGCCGATTTTCTGTCCTACTCATAAATACTACATTTTAAAACAGAGGCTGCAGGCCAGTACACAATCTTATCACGACTGGCCTGCAGGCTGGACTCTGGAAATGCCTGTCATACACCCTTACCTAGGCGACCCAGCTGGGGTCGGTCAAGCCCTAATTGGAGTCCAGACAGCACTACCCCACTCACAGCTCTCTTCTCCGGATTCACAATCACCTCCATGCAACCTCTGCTCTCTCTGTGACCAGCTTGATGGCCTTGGCTTTGCACTTGCTTGCGCCTGTGATGCCCAGCTTGCTGTACTATTAAAACCTGTGCATCCCACCTCTATGGGTTTTGCACCTTGCACTCCACCCATTGCTCCGGCCCTCTTCCACTGGCTCAGCATATCTTGTCCTCTTCCTCTTATTAGCCTTCTCCTTGCAGTCCTCCCAAGGAACAGTAAGCTGTATGAGGATGACAGTTTTCATGGTGTAGGCCACACGAGGTGGTCCTGTCTGATGCTGTAGGCTCCACTCCAGCCCTGACGAAGGTGATGGTGCAGAAAAATCCATGCCAGAAAGCTCCAAATCTCAACAGGCAAATTGTTACAACCGGAATGTTTGTTGTACTATTTGAATATAAAGTGGTGTTTTAGTGTTATTTTTCTTCACTTTAGTAATAGGGATCTCGTGGGAGAACAGAGTTCTTACTGAATAAAAGCACTCAAGTTTAGTCTCTTCTTTTAGAGAACAAGCTTAGAGAACTGGAGCAGTAAAGACTTACACGAGTATCATTAAAAACCCTAAATCAAATGTTTTCAGAGTCCCACTGAGCAGAGACGGGGGCCATAAACATAGCGCTTGTTGTATTTTCCTGCCTGTTTGTCAGACTGATAACCTCCAGATGTCAGATCCAGGGCTGGAGGCGTTGCAGGCCTGAAGAATGCCCCAGCAATGCATAGGCTGCCCGGGAGCAGAGCTCTGCCAGCTGGCCCAGTCTGCCTCTGGGTTTCAGGAGCCCCAGGCGCATCAGGGACACACTAACCGGCTTCCTGTCAAATGTTCATACACACAGACACACTCATATGAACGCATATGTTCATGTATTATTTTTGCACGTGTGCACATATGCACATATGTGTGCACACACGATTTCCTATATGTGCACACAGGCATGACTGAAGTCACTGTCCATGCACTTAGTGTGTTCATACACACACATTCAAACACAGAAAAAAGAAAAAAATCCCCAAAGCCTAATAATCACCGAGCTGCCAGGCAGCTCACAGAAAGCATGTTCCAGTTCTTCCCTCTTTCCTTTGTAAAATCTGCTATTGTCACAATGCCAACAGCCTTTCATCTGCCTTGCTGTTTGAAAGTGACAGTCCACATGCAGCTACTGCGCTGATATCCTCCACATGCACAGTTACAATAAAGGATGTCTCCCTTTCATTGTCTCTCTCCACCCCTGTCTCCTGTCACCTGACCGGCTTTCTTCTTCTTTTCTGATTTGACAACATTTCCAGAAGAATGTTTGGGCCAAACCAATTGCGCGCTTCATCCTTGTTATCGTCAGACCTGATTGACACATTTTGCCGATAGCCAAGAAGGTAGATAAGGTTGTTATTGTGGTAGCGCCACTCGATACAGGGAAGAAGAACTATGCCCATGGACTCATACTGTATATGCTCATTTATTCCCAACTCTAATAGCTGACGTCACACAACCAAGGTAATGTCATACAGGCAGGGAATGATGTTGTTCACATACAAAGACACACACTTTATAACTGGAACCCACAGATAACGATTCTACTTGTCCAGTGATCACTTCATGTCAGGTACAACGTTGAAGTTAGCATCCAGATTTGCACCTTTGTGGTGAGCAGTTAAGTGTTCACATGCATTTTTATGTTTTTGACTGATGTATGTACTATTATATTATATTATATATTATTATACTCTACGTAAAAGATGGAGACTGTCATCCGTAGTTTGCATCCATAGGATCGTCTGCTGCTTGGCGCTTGCCACTGCCCTCTTGAGGACGTATTGAGTAATGTTCGTAGCAATGCAAGAGACAATATATGTAGTGACGGAGATAATGTCTGGAATGGATGGATGAAAAACAGACAAAAATGGAGTATAAGTGGGCCTTTACAGACTCCAACCAGTGTAGAATGAGGGAATGCTTATCAGAAAGTTGAGGATGTAATGCTGCAGCTCTGGAATAATGTATGCTGCGGCTGTTTCCATACTCGCGCCGTTCATTTTTCAGAAGGCATCTCCTGCCAACATGGTGCTGTGAGCAGAGTCGGCCCTTGGCATAAGCTTGGCTGTGATCAGGGGGCCCCCAATAGCCTGTGATTTTTTTTTTTTTTAACATATTCAAGAAATCTAGATATCTTTAGACATATGTCGATCTAAATAGATCTATGACATAAATATATGGTTTTATTTCAGATTTGAAGACTGCACATCATCTGCCCTAAGCTTTTTAAAAAACAAAGTGATTAGACCGGTTTAAACTTGTTTAATTCAAGTTCAGCATCACCAGGCTTAGTGCTTCACTTTGAATATAAAAGTGCAAATTGATACTCGGCCACTTTTGTGATTTGACTGCCCTCTAAGGTAAAAAACTAATAACAAAAGTGACACTGGTTTGGTGTCAATAATACAATTATAAATAATGCAATTTATAGTGTTATATTTGTATATTTAAGAGTCAAGCACCAGCGAGTCCGAGGTGGAGGGAAGAGTGCCCGCAATCAAATACTGCTTAGGGCCCCATAAAGGCTTGGGCCGACCCTGGCTGTGAGCAAACTGAGTCATATGACATCTGGAGCGCCATAGAAAGTCCTGGTGATTCATCGTCATCCATCCGGGTGTTGTTTATCCTATGATGCACGTTTGTTTATTTGTACATGGTTTGTTTGTTTTCACTTGTTTTTTTGTTTGTTTGAAAGGGGCATCTGCAAATACACAGCCACAGAAACACACAGACAGAGACTAATTCCACCTGCTGCCCATAGAGGAGACTGCCACATTCCCTGTCTCCCTCGTGCCAGTTGGTACCTGTGAGTGTTTTGGATGAGCAGAGTTGGAACGGACGTTATCTTATCAGAGAAACACATCTGGTCCTCTCCTTCCTCTTTCTGTCCCCCTACCCATGCACCCTGGTCGTCCCGTTCCCTCTGTGTCGTGTTCCTGCCCAGATAAACCAACAGCACCGGCTTTCCCAGAGAATCCTCTGAGCTGTGAATGTGCAAAGACTTAAAACAAAAGATGAAAAATACACAGTGCGTTTGCTCAGGTGTGGCTTACAGTTTGCCTATCACACATGCAAAGCAGGTGTATATTGATAGGAGGGACTTTGGGGCCTGTGTTTGGCAACATGTGCGCGGTTGCTCCGTGTGCAGATGTGTGTCTTTGTTGGTGTGATGTTGTCCAGGTGGGATTAGCGGGAGGATTTTCACTTTGCTTCAGGTGACATCGACACATGCATGCGTGTGTTTATACAATGTGCAGAGACCACAATAGGATTAGGTGGATTACAGCAATACAATCATTTTACACGGGAGAACACCACAGGGGATTAGGGGAAAAAACACTAGTCTTTTACGCAACCTTATATACCCTTATTTCACCTGTCAAGATATGAGTAAGAACATTTCTCCATGCACCTACAGCCCATACTGTAGTTTCCAATAATACCAGAGCCGTGCATGCTGTTCAGAGGAATACAGAGATATGGAAAAACACATCAGGGCTGTCACTTTATCCAGAAGTCAAGTTCAAACGAATATTATATGACATGCTATTCCTCCAAAGATATTCAGACATTTCCCTGCCCACATACACACAAACAGGTGACATTATTTGTTATTAATCTTATGCCGTGTTACATTTGTGACATCACCGCCGAGTTCACTGCGTTCCAGAGAGGTTGTCAAAAACCATGGACACAAACATATTCGGGGCTAGCCATCGTTAGCAATAACAACAAGGCGATCAGAGATGGCGGACGGCCTGTAAGGTTGTGTGTTTGAATCCACCTCAGGGTCAAAGTTCTTGGGCACTGTGTGTGCGTGTGCGCGCGTGCAGGTGCGCACAGCCACAGCAGTATAGTATAATAGTATTCTTTATATAGTGTAGTAATTTGATATTTTCAATTGAGTTGGTTAGTAATTTACACCAAACAATACAATTGACTGTTTTTTTAGATAAAAAAAAATAAAAATAAATTCAAATAATTTCAAATTTTGAATTAATTTCAACAATATTTTTTGTTTCTCATGTGGCCCCAAGGGGTTGTACATAGGGATGGAAATTGATTAAAAGCAAACTTGACATACACATTGTTTCAACGTAGAATTGGGTTGTGTTTAGCTGTTATAAGTTAAGATAATTCAATTCAGATTCAAACAAATTACCACTCAAAGTTTTACAGTTGTTTAAAAATAGATTACACTTTGTTTTCTCTGTGGATCACTTGTGTGGCTATGTATATAACTGATTTTAGGTCTTTCTATTCCTATGTGTTTGTTCCCTCAAACTTTTATTCAACTTCTTGGACACATTTCACATTCAGATTGCTCCAATAAGTGGCATTATAGAAATGATTTCACTTAATGGAATAGGTGTTTTATATTTGACTGAATTCTCAGTTTTCAATGTTTGGTTCTCAATTGCAGCCCATACAGACATAAATGCATACAGTGAAACCTTGAATAACTGTGATTTATTAAATCATTAATATGTCTTGTTTTTTTTTTTTAAGTATAGCACACAATGATGAAAGAGGTGGTGTCTGTCTGTTTGTTTTATAGCCATAGACACGACTGTTGCTGCTTTGGCTCGTCTGCGTCAACGTTTGACATATGAGTTGCCTCTAATTTTCAAATTATTATTTTTAAATTTAAGCTTCAACCATATCAAAACTATATAAAAGGTGCAGTGATGCTGTGTGTGAAAAATGCAAGGTCTTGGGTTTTCCTTGAAGGAAAAATAAAAAATGGTATTTCAAAAAAGATCCCCTTTTTATCTTTTTCAGGGCAATGTGTCACAGTTTATTTGTCTTCACTGTGGATAGAGAACACAAGGACAAGAGGTAATATTGTGGTCTGCCTAAAAAAAAAAAGAAAAACCTGAACAAATGCAGACACAACACCTATGTGGACAAAACCCAGTCTTATAGCCTTAGGGAAGTCTCGATTTCTTAGACAGAACATGTCGGCTTGGGCAGGCTCAGGTGTTCTTGCCGAGGGCCTCATGAAATCTGATGCAGCAGCTTTTAGAAAAAAAACAACATATTTATGTTTCCCAGTATTTACGTCTCTGTCACTCTCCCAAAATGGGTTTGTGGTTATCAAGACACCCAGTATTTCAGTATCAATTTAAGGAGAGAAAACTTGTCATTTTACAGCACTTTACAGATTCATCTTCGAGCCTGTCATGGTAAAAAAAAGGCATTCTTCAAGGGATAAGATGTGTGAGTAATTCGGTGTGAGATGTAGGGGGTGATATGATATGATATGTTTTACTTCTTCCTTTTCAGGTTGGCATTGAAGAAATGTTGTCAAGAGTCTGGGATTCCCAGCCCAGAATTATCAGGTTTCCTCGAAGGCATCAGAGAGGCTCTTCGGTTAATGGGCTGAGGCGTCAGAAGAGAGACTGGGTCATCCCACCGATCAATGTCCCCGAAAATTCCAGAGGTCCTTTTCCTCACATGCTCGTCAGGGTGAGTGACTCTTTGTACTATTTCAGCAAATGCAGAACTTTCATATAAGGTGTTTTTGCAGAAAAGTATACACAGTATATTCATTCAAGTATTGAGTCAGAGGAGTGAAGAATATACTGTAGTATTTCTTACACCGTATGGCCAAGACTCAACATTGTGGTATTTTCTCTCAAGCTGAGTCAGCAGGTGCAAAACTCAGCTCTTGTATCCAATTTAAGTCATGATGCCGGGTGATTTGTCTGCAAGCCTCTGGGCACAGTCAGGTAGACAGACCAAAAATATTTCTCACTTCTAAAGCAGAAAATATGCATTTCATGCTTGGTTTCAGAGATCCGTGGATTACTTAAGGGTATTCTCTCTCTCTCTCTGTGGTGTTGCTGCACTAATGAGAAGTTATGGCGTCCGTACTTTTACAGAGTCTAAAAGGAATTGTTTGAAAAGTGGTTTTGAAAGCAGGAAGCTTGATCTCGTTGGCTCTTTTTTTGTTGTTGCAACAAACAAGGCAGTAGTTGAGTTTGACTTGTTACGGATGCAAAGTGTGTGCTTAACGGTACACACAAACACGTACACTGTTCAGTCTATTTTTAGTGCGACTGAAACGAAGGACACAAACATAGTGTGACGGCACAGTTTTACTGGAAAAAGCAATGACTCTCTAGATTTCCCTGAAGGAAATCTTTATTAATGTAAATTAAAATACCCGATTTTGTGTGTGTTTTATAAAAGGCTGGTGTAACTCGCTGGCTGAGACTGCGGACATGGTGGAAGTTTAGCGACGAGGCCCGGTCACGTTCAGCAGCAAAGGGACCGTGCGCACATCGGCTGCTCTAAAAACACCTATGGCACTCGTTATAGCTTTTGCATGGTCTGAGTTATTAGCAAGCAGCTGCTTAAAACCCACGGGGAGCTGCGATGGCACTGTACTCATTTTATTCTTTGTCCCACTAATGTTAACACTTGGATGACTTGGGTGACGTAAATGAGCACATTCAATGTTCTACCGTACACGTGCAACACACGGCCCCGGGGCCGGATCCGTCCTGCAAACCAGTTTTTATCCAGCCCGTCATGTCCTCATGGGTTACTTCAAGTTAAACTCTTCTTCAGCTTAAGTGACGGATCAACATTGTGATATGAGTGGTTGTGATTGATAAAAACATTTTTTGTGGCCCCCTGTTGCTTCATTTATGTCAGTGTGGCCCTCTGGTATAAAATTCCCACATCTGTGCTACCAGTTTGTGTCTCCCTTGTCCGTTACAACGCCACCTACTGTTTCATGCTCTGCACTGCTTGATGAACGTAGACGAGAACGACGCGGGACAACCGTTGAGTTGTCATTGCTGGCGGTGTTGTAGGCACTGTACACTGTCTCTCTCCGCCGCCGACATGAGATTCAAACCAAAACAATGAGCGAGAAAAAGAGCATTAGAGAGAGCAAATGACGTGATGCCTGGGAAATGCAACTTACACCATCTGTGGCTCACGAAAGAAATGTACAAAGACGAGCTGGCCCAAGATCGCAAGGACAATCACTTGTCCAGATGCAAATCAATAAAAGTCCACGCCGCGGGTGAAGCCCCTCTCACAAGTTGCCCTCCCTGCTTAAGCTATGTCAGCACATTTGGTGCTTGAATTTGAGGAAATTGGTCCTGGAAAGTCCTTGATAAGTGCTTGAATTTGATGACAACCAAGGTGTGGGAACCCCAATGTCAACAGTTGTTGTATTTTGATCAGTATTATGATCAGCCTTTCTTTGGCTACGTTCAGATTACCAGCCACATTCAAATCTGATTCCAATCTGATCCTTTTCAGATTTGAAGATTCACATCCATGACTTACATCTGAACGTGATTGCCCCCTCATTCAGCTCACATACCAGAAAATACACAAATACCCTTTTTTTATGCATCACGAAAGACAACAAAATGTCGTCTTTGTAAAACTGCTTCGTATTGAAGTGGGAGGTAAGATTTTAGAAACGGTGAGTGAGTGAGTGAGTGAGATTTATCTCACTGTGCAGGTTGATGACATCGGTGCAAGGCTGAAGATGAGATTGTGCACAGGCAAGAAGTCACCTGGATTTGGATCTCAAATTTGATTATTCACTATTCAGTTTATTCAGGTAAATTGGAGACTCTAAATTGACCGTAGGTGTGTGAGAGTGAATGGTTGTGTGAACATGGGCGGTTTTTAAGTCTGTGTATAATCGTAGTCTTTCCTCATATGTGTTGTAAGTCCTTGGGCACCGGGCTGGTAGACAGTTCAGTTGTGCACTTGTATGTGTTTAAGTGCACATGTGTATTATGTAGCCACTTCATAATGACAACCAGAGGATAACAGACGATCATACGCAAGCAAGTAGAAGCAACTTTGTCATGGAAGCATCATACTTGCAGCACTGTGCTGCTTCTCTACACTCCCTCCTTCACTGCCTCTTATCAGTCTCCCAGACAGACATGCAGCTTTCTGCTGGCTTTTCTGACACACACACACATATAAATTCACACACATGTACACACACTTATACTCACACAAAGTCCCTTACGCCCATTTGTACAGCAAGGCTTACACTCCCGGATTACGGAAATCGCCTTTCACCAATGTGTTGGCAAGAGGGCAGATTTTCCAGCCCAGCGTGGAAACACTCACCCTCACAAACACACAGCAGGACTGTGTGGTGTCAGGGGGCCAAATTGTGCTGCCCTGTTGGAGAAACAGACCCTTTTGTATCCACTTTTCACATGTCAGGTGTCAGATGGTTAGATTAAACCTCAAGGGCTTCCTGTGTGTGCATGTGTGAGAGACACGTTGTACTCGACCACAGCATAGATGTGTCTCAGCCCTGGAAGCAGTGCACTATGGGGGATGTGACTCTGTTGCTCTCTGAGCTCCTCTGTCCCGTACTTTGCCTGCAACACAACTCTCCATTCTGACAGGCAGCCGTGGAGAGGAGCAGGGAGGATTTTGTGCTTTCTCTTGCGGGTCTCAGACGTGGCCAGGAGCAACCTTTAAAGCCGACACATTAGATTTCAGGACACAACCAGGTCTCCTGCGTGAGGCAAACTCATTGACCTTTTTTGCTTTTGTTTCCACAACTGAACTTTTAAGCTGCAGTTCGTGACTTTAGGTGATTTTTTTGTGAATGATGTTATTATTCTGCCTGTGTTTGGTCTTCATGAACAGAAACAATGGCACATAGGTATGTATGCTGTGTGACTGAGGGAGTGTTTGTTTGTATACAGCAGCAGCACGGGGGAGGGTGGGGTCAAGAAGCCTTTATTCTGTCAAACTGCTCAACGGCCAGTGTTTTTGAGAAGTGGAATACACGTCTCAACCTCTTTGTGTTTTCAGTCATACTCCAACCAGCTGCCTCGCTTTACTGGTGCAATGTTGCTGTTGCTTCCATCTTTGGAAGCAACATCCTGACCCACTAAGGTGGGTCCTGACCCATCCTGACCCACTAAGGTCGCAGCATCTTTTCCTGGGGTCCACATGCGACATTAACTTAAAACGACATTATATATATATATATATATATATATATATATATATATATATATACATATACATATATGTATATATATATATAAAACATAAAAAGCATCAGCATGTGTACATCAAACCCTACAAGTACACCATACTCAACTAAACAATATTAATGTAAAAGAGCAGAATCAAATAATAATACAAAAACAAAACAAACACATTAAAATCCTGATTGTATAGTGAATAAATGGTTCCCTCATCATTCATATATTTCATCAGTATTTTTTTTTTTTAATTGGCTTACTTGATGCTTTGATAATCATATAGTTGGTAAATTGTTCCACATTGTCTCTATACATAACTGATCTGCACACTGCAATGGTGTAGATCAGGTTTCTATACATCCAGGCAATAAAAAAGCTTTAACATGAGAGAGAGAGAGCAAGAGAAAGAGAGGAAAAAATTCAAATCTCACCAGCTGCTATCAAATCTGACATCTGGACGCAATTCGCTTTGGCTGGGAAATTAAGAAACTAAAAAAAAGTTGTGGAAAAAACAAAAAAAACAATATGCAATCGCTGCCAGACTGCAGTGACCTGTGGGGAATACAAGGTGAGGTGAGAAACCGCTTGGCAACCATTACCACAGAAAACAAAAAAGAAGCTGAGAGGAAACAAATCCAGCCAGGCCTAAAGACTCTAAAGGAAACCATTTACTTCCCCAAAACAGCCAAAAGGGCACTTTTCTGATGCCAAACCAGTATTAGAGTCAAGTCGAGGCGAGCCGAGTAGTGCTTGAACTGCATAATGGAAAAGTGCCATATGCAGCTAAAGCCTTACAGCCCTTTTTGTCGTGGACAACAAATATTTCAGAAGGTTAGTAAACACATTTGAGCCGAACTGTAAAATCCTATCACGGACATGTCTAAGTCAAACAGCACAACCGCTCTCTGCAAAGACACGAAAGCTATACTTATCCTCAAGTACCACAGGCTCAACTTAAATGAACACTGAGGTAGATGGAAAGTTGGACTCCTCTCGAGAAACAGAAAAGTGGTGAGAGCAGATGATGGAGAAAGCAGAGAAAATACATACAGTGTCTTTGCAGAGTGCTGTAAATCTGTGGGGTGAGAGAGGCCAACATTAGTTTCAGGCCATTTGTGGCATTGTCATCTCAACCATCTCCTGCAGCACCGACACTACGGCCAATGAGGCACAACTGATGGAACACAGTCTGAATATAGGAAAGAAAAGATTCTCCTTTCGTTCAACCAGGCCTCTCTCGCTCTCTCTCTCTGACTCATGGTAAGGTCAGGACATTGTTTTGAACAACATGAGCTAAACACATGTGACTGCACATCAATCAATCCGACTTTATTTCACCGTTCATACAAAGCAATGCAACTCGGTAAGTGCTTCACAGGATACAAACATAACAAGGAACAACCTTCCATCACACCCAACTACACATCAGATGAACAAATATTAAACAGAGATGAGGAGGTGAGGAAACGCTAACATGGATCACACTGTCGGCCACAAGGGAAAACAACAGAGAGCAAAAAAAATGTACAAAACTGAGAACTCAGCAGGAGTGAAAGCAACATCAATATGTAAATGTCGCAAATAAAGATGAAATAGATCATTGAATAAATAAATAAATAGAAGTAAAGTAATACATATCTGATAAATGGTATGCTGATGAGTGGACTCAAATGACAAAAGACAGATAAATGAAGAAAATAAAAAAAAGTTGAAATTAAGTTCAGTTGAAAACCAGTTTAGAAAGGCAAGTCTTAAATTAGCTTCTAAAAATATTGATATTCTCTGCTACCCTCTCTAAGTCTTCGGGGAGGCTGATCCATCGACGGGACTGTCACAGTGAACGGAGGCCTCACTGTAGGTTTTTGTCTTGAGATTAAGAGTTTTGAATAATAATAAATAAAATAATAAAAAGTAATACAACTAATAAAAGCAAATCCACTCTAAAGGACACGGTTAGCCAGGGCAATGATTTCTTTTTGTGGAGACCAAAAAGAAGATCATAGTACAGTTCAGATACCAATGATCAAGTCTGGAAATAATAAAAGCATTTATTTTTCATGCGTTTCTGTGCTGGCCAGACAGAGAATATGTTTGACCTTGGTGATGTTTTTCAGATGATAAAATAGAGTTTTTGTCAAATATTTTATTAGGCCATCAAAATGAAAATCTGAGTCGAAAATGGCACCACAGTTTTTGATTCTTTAAGCAGGATTTAGTGTCAGTGATTACAGTTTAAACCAAGTTTCTCCCTCTCTGGCTTTCAGAAGCAATAAATAAAAACCTGATCTTTGTCCTGGTTGAGCTGTATCAATGTAGTTTGATATGTACAATGTAAAAAAACATTTAAAACATTTAGAAGAGTGTTTCTTTTTCTCCGGCTCTGCTATCATGAACGTGTAAATAACACTATCCGTGAAGCAATTCTATTTCTCACAAGACCGAGACTTCTCAAGACCTCCTGATTCTGTGGACTCCGAGTCGGTGGCCCTGATCTTGCAAGGCTGGCTTCCCGCTAATAGACAGGAAGGGAGAGGGGAGACAGTCAACCTCCCCCCCCCCAGTCTCCCCTCAACAAGCCATCTAACCATCACAATGATTCAGAAGCTGTTAAATTCAGATAAAAATCCTGCACAGTTCTGCTTTATAAGAAGCGAGTGATGGAGCGAGTTTATTCATGTCACAGTTACATTACATTAGATCATTAACAACCTTGACGAATGCTGTCTCAGCGCTGTGATTTAGCTCGGAAATCAGAATGGCTACCGTGATGACAAAAAAAGAAATTGATTGATTGATTTATTGACACAATTGTTTAATTGATTGAACAATTTTAATACTTATAGCAGGTTTGACACTGGTCTGTCGTTGTTTAAGTGTGACGACTTGAAGATTGTTTCTCTTCAGAAGGGGCTTCAGTGTGGTAGTTTTATAGCAAGTGGGGGGAAAAAAACCCATTTGAAGAGAATAATTCACAATGAAAAATATTCTTAAGTAGAAAAAAGGTCATGGGATTGGGTCTAAAAGACATTGTGTCGGTTACTGTTAATATTCTGCAATTTCACAGCAATGCAAAATGGAAGAGACAGCCTGTGTTCACAACTTCTTTTTTCACAGCTTTACTCCGTGACCTTTACATGGAGCTTAATGGAATGGTAATGATATCTTTATCTATAATCATAGTTTTATCACACATTCACATTCTTAAAGAAAAGTGAAGGGCTCAAGGTGAACATGTAAACTGCCTTATTAGAGTGCATCTCACTATGGTTTGGTTGAGCTCATTATTTTGAATTGGCCATTATGGCTGTGCTCTCGCTGAATACAATAAGATACCGTGTGTAGTATTGAATGAGTCACAGCCAGAAGAAGAAACACAGGCCCCTCATTTGGATGGATTTTGTCAAAGGCAAAAAAGCACAAGTTAGCCGGAGTGAACTTTCCAGAAGAAAGCTGCATTCATCCCTTACATATTTCTTACTTTATAAACAGAAGGAGCGTGGAACATGTGTTTATTTGTTGGTTCCCGTTAGATCTGATGTGGCTGTTTAGTATACAAGAATCTGTCACCTCACTTTTTCATGAAGAACCACGGTTCTCAAACTGTGGTTGGAGGAAAATCAGAGATGCTGTTATATACCAGGGTATGTGATTGAAGTGGAGCTGAGGAAAGAAATAAACACATTTCAGAGCTCACTATTTTCTTAGGTGGTTCTTGGTGGTTTTAGTTGCTGTTAAAATACGCTACAGTTCACTCACACTGTCATATCGCAACATAGATGTAAAAAAAACAACTTCATGGACCAAACAACTAATTGGTTTATTGAGAAAGTAGTCGACAGATTAATCAGTTATGAAAGTATTCGTCAGTTGTGATTTGAAAATGACCGTGTCTACACAGCTATGGAAAAAAAAGCCAGGTGTGAGTTACAGCAACAAAAAATAATTGGATGCGAGTCACTTCGGCCTGGTTATGTGACAACAAGTCAAGTTGGCAAGTTAGCTCGATGCTATTGTAGTATCTGCGCTGCTTTTTGCTACCTAAATAAATACATGATGCTTTATTTACAACCTCATATTGCTTATTGTATTTCATTATAGCACATAATGACTTGATAATGTGCTGTTTGGTTCCACTTGTTTTGGCTGCAGTTTTATTGCTTTCCCTGTGCATTCATTGTGTCTAGTTGGTGTGTGTGTGTGTAGACACGCAGGCATGTGTGTGCGTGTGTGTGTGTGTGTATGGAGAAACCAAACATGCACATCCTCATTACTCAAGAGCTTAAATTTAACACCTAGCAGAAATCTTCACGCAATAAAAAAAACTAAATTCACAGAATATATTTGTTTATTACTTATTTCTGCAGCCCAGTTTCTTTTATGAAAACTGTTTAATTAAAACACAGTAAGGGGAACTGCAGAGAGAAGCAATGTAAAGTAAACATACCCACTATTTACCTACTTAACAAATAGCTCAAGACTGTCAATTAAAGCCCCTGATTATATGCAATTGAAGCTGCAAGTAGTAGCAGTGAATCAGGTAGTCCTGTGCATAAGGTCATTTAAGTGAATATACAGTATAAATCACTTAAATGAGTTTATTGTCTTGATCACTGGGTGGGCATTAAAGGATCAGCTGACAGAAGTTTCAGAAGATTCTGTGTTAGCCTTAGGGATTCTGAGTCCTCTGCAGCTCCTCTCCATTGTGGGGTGCCACAGGGTTCAATTCTTGGACCGCTCCTTATTGTACCTGCTTCCTCTGGGTTCTATTTTGAGGAAATATGGCATTTCATTCCACTGCTATGCAGATGAATATCAGATATGACATGATATGACTCATGCATTCCTGAGTTTCTATTGTTCTGTCTAAGTGGTGCTCCACCTATTGACCTTCTGTAAATCCACTACCAATTTGGGTGTGTCTGATTTAAAACTAGACAAACAGCTCTGCTCTAAAACTATAAGAAAATAATAGGCTTTTTCTGTCTAGCCAGGACTTCAAGAAACGTATTCATGCTTATTACATCTCGTCTGGACTACTGTAATTTCGGGGTTGGGGTTAGCCAGGCCTCCCTGTCTCGCCTTTAGCTTGTTCAAAATGCAACTGTCCACCTTTTAACGAGAATGCACAGGCGTGAACACATCTTTCCCATTCTGGCCTCCATCCACTGGCCCCCAGTGCATTACAGAGGATCAGGCTTTCACAGTTGCTTTCCCTAAATTGTGGAATGGACTTGTCATTACACATTAGGCAGGCCTCTGCACTGTCTAATTTTAAATCTCTTTTAAAGACTTGCCTGTTTTCCTCTGCGTTTGAGACACTTTGTAGATGAGCTGTCATTGTCTGCACAAGTGTTTTATGTTTTTATTTATTTCATTTGTTTGTTTTTATGTCTGTTAATGTATTTAATTCAACTACTGCAGAGCGCTTTGGTCAACTGTTGCTGTTCTTAAATGTTTATTATAAATAGATAGAATTGGATATTTTCAGGACATACAGTGAAATCTCTGTACCTGCGTTTTGTCACATTATATGCTGCATTATGTTTTGTGGTGGTATTGTTATTTTTCTCATTCCCCACACCAGCACAAAGCTCTGCAGCCTAATAAATGACCACACAAACTATTTTTCATTCATAATTGAAGCAACAGTGAAACTTTATCGGTGTAAAGTTGAGGGATAGGGTTTTATAGCTGCTCTGTGCTGCTCTCTGACAAAATCACTTCCACTCGCTATGGATAGCAGGTAAAGATGCTCATTTAATCAATAGTAACCCATTCTATTACTTCACAATGACTCTAATAATTCAGTTTATACGTTGATCAAAGTATTAATTCAGTCTGTGTCCTGTCATTGTAATACTCCGCTTCATTTTCTTCAGGTTTATGTGCAACATCTGTGTGTGATAGAGATTCACTTCAGTTCTTTAGCTTCATATTTTGTTGACATGTTCTGGTGCAAAGGTTTCTAGGGCGCCCCTCACTCCCTGTTTTTTTCTGACACGATCCTTAGAGAGCGTCCTAGATCCTGGGTGCTGAATCATTAACAATAACAAGGTCTCCAGGAACAAAGTTCCTTCTAATCTTGTTCCACATACTTTACTTTTTCATGATGAGGATACACTATCCAACCTATGCCTATCTGCCAAAGTACGCGCCCTGTTTCCATTTCCTTTCAGGCCTTACTTTTGGATCAGTTCTGACAATGTGTTGGTTTAAAATGATCAATGTTTGATTCTGTGGTATGTGGGCCCATGGTTTATTTGTGTGTGTGTGTGTTTCATTGTATTCAAGTGCATGTGTTTGTTATTCTCACCATCCCCAGTTGGACAATTAGTAGGTGACAATCCCATTAGGGGCAGCGCAATAGTACAAAGCCTGAGTACAGTTGTGAGTGACACAGAGCTCAGCTTCTTACTAAATAACTGTCAGTCTGCCCCTGTTCACTCTGACCCCTGTGGCAGCCTGTGTCTGAGCCACTCAAACTCCCCTCTGGACTGTCATTGGCAGCCTTAGCAGCTCCCTGAGCCAAACGTGGTCCTTCTTTCAAGCCTGAGCTCTAACTGATTGGTTGGACCTCGCTAGCCTAAGGCGTGCCAGAGGGGCTTTCAACTGGCCTTAGGGTGCAGCTGATTGGCCAGGCTGTCAGGGCGGCACGTCTCCTATGGGAGCATGTGGCAGCAGCTTGGGTTGAGGGATGCAGTTTGACAATTGCAATAGGTTGGAGTGGAAATGTGCAAGAGCAGCAGAAAGCTTCCCCACTGACCCCTCCCTCCATCGACACGTTTATGTGTATTAGTTTAACTCTATGTTTGCCCCTTCCTGTAGCAATATATGTCTTCACTACAGTCATCTGTAGATATTAAACTGAGGAAGACGTTTGCTGATACTGTTATGGGTATTGAAATACTGCATATTGATACCGATTGTTATCAACATTATAAATCCAAAGACTGGATCGGGACCCACAGATGGGTTGCGGGAGATTTTTTAGTGTAGTTAAGGTTCATGAGTGTTTTAAATAACATAACAATAACAATTAATGTACCGAAATTATTTGCTTACAATTCAAAATGATATTAGGTCGTAAATTAGACACAAAATTATGCACAAATTATGCTCTTGGCATGATTTATATTGCGATTTGGGTCATGGTAGTTTTCAGTCTTTAAAATTCAGGTCCCCGCATAGAAAGTTTAGGAAACACTGCTCTAATTGCTACTTTTCTACAGTGTGATGCTGAGGACACCTGAGCGAGAAGTGAGTTGGAGACCTGGGGAAGGGTGTACTTCTTAACTCACTCATCAGAGGCCAGGGTCTTCTGTTTAAATCAACAGATTCCCCTGCAGTGAAGGCTTTAAAAATCTATCATAATAAACTTTGGCAGCAGCCCTGTGACATTAGCTGTTTTCTTTCTCAGGGCCATGATCCCCTTATTTGGATGGAACGCTACGTTTAGCCTTTCATCATCTTCAGAGTT
Source organism: Solea senegalensis (assembly GCF_019176455.1). Classification (NCBI taxonomy): domain Eukaryota; kingdom Metazoa; phylum Chordata; class Actinopteri; order Pleuronectiformes; family Soleidae; genus Solea; species Solea senegalensis. Next base: position 5,750,247 of record NC_058024.1, read on the forward strand.
GGGAGGCTGCTCCGGTGATGCTGCAACGGAAATATTAGCTTTGCTAAAGCAGTCAAACATGCATGCACGGCCTCACGTTGTTGTATTTGTTAGTGTTTTGTTGGGTTGCAAGTTTCACCCGTCTACTCAAAACTACAGGGTTTTTTTTTTTTTTAACGCATGATACCAGCCGCTTCTTTTCCGCTGAATTTGTCAATGTGACCCCAAACGTTCGCGCGACGCTCCACCATGACTGCTGGAGTTACCAACACAGCAGAATGCCACACGTAATCGCCTGATGTCGGCCGCTTTATCATCATTAGGGGACAGCTGGGAATCGGAAAATTCTAGCAAGTTAGAATAAATTCAACACTAATATTTAGGAGCCATATCGTTGTATCCAGATGCTTATTGATACGTTGGTATCGACCAATTTGGGACCAGTATTAATTTAATACTGCTTCTCAGCACAAATCCCCAATTAAATCTGTAGTATGTTTCACTGTTGTCCTTGTTTAGGGTAGAGCAGGAGGATGGAGCTATCTAACAAGCTGAATCTCCCCAGGGGTGTGTGGCCTGTTTGGGGTGGGTAAGACAAGAATGTCAGCCTCTGCCTCTTCCATTCCCAGAAGGAATAGGTAATGTGTCTCTCTTCTTAAGGAAGACAGAATGGCTGCATTTGCTCTATTCTTGCCCCTCTCTGTGAATCAGGGGAATTAATGCTATTGCTAATGTAGAAAGACTGCTGGTACGTTTCAACAGGATTCTCGCCTCTCGCAGAGCTCATCTAAATTGCCTGGCTAATACCGTAATTGGGTTTGTGAGTCACTTCTTAACTTCCATTAATATTTGTTCTCATGCTAATTGCCCCCCTTTTTTCCACTCCTACATTTCATTCCTCTGTCTGGGTAATGGTCTAAGGTGGCGGCAGTGATATGCAAGCATGTGCGAGCGAGAGAAAGTGTATAATCTATTTTTAAACAGATAAAAAAAGGGTTAAAGCTGTGCGACGTCATCCTTTCTCTCCTCTTCTTCTAACTCATCACGAGTAACCCACAGTATTGAGCTATTGAGTCCTGGTTCACACAGGACACGCTGCTTGTGTGTCGCTGCTGCGTTTCCATCGTGTTTTTCAGTTCGGCACCCGTGTCATCAGCTGACGTCACACGAGCAAGGTAACGGCCTCTGACAGGACACTCTGATGTCCACCTCTATACAAATACAGTGTATAAATCTGGCAATATGTCAGGCAACCTGTCTCTTTGTTGCCTGTTTTATTCATAAAAGTGACGATTGTGGGTAGATGTTGTGCCCCAGGATGCCGTAACAGATACAGGCTAAGCTTTTCACTGGATCCCCGATCCAAAGAGACGGTGAAGGTAAAACTCTCAGTGAGCAGAAGAAGAAGACAGTGAAGAGCAATGGAAAGCAACAGATTCTGTGGTAAACTCTCAGTACTGGACTTAGTCAGTCAACGCTACGCTAACGTGACACTTACCCTTCCAATCCAATCCAATTTAGCCAGTGGACTCCAGAGTTGAAGATGAATGGAAGTTCATCAGGAAGATGAATATTTCAACATACTGCAGGCCCAGAATAATGTGCTCTCCTGCCTTTTAAACTAGTAAAAAGCAGGCCGGGGGCATTCTAAGTAAGTTATGTTCAGTCTATCAAGTTTTGTGATGGATCGGTCAATCTTCATGCATTTAAAATGTGCAGTGAACTCTGACAGATTGAATCCAGCACCAGTCTTGTTCATTTTTGCCCCATCTTAGGCTGCTAACATGGCGGTTCACAGAAACCGAGTCACACGACGTACAGAGCTCTGCAGTGTTCTAAATTGAGTGCATGAATTGCGCTACATTTTTTAGTCTTGCTTATTTTTCACTGGTGATGCACACGGTTCCCAGCAAAACTAGAGAGAAGTTCTGCTGATACTACCAGCATGATTTCATAAAACTGACACCCCGCACTGTATCACTGTAGTTTTAGTAGTTTCTAAGACAAATTCAGACGCACCGCAGTTTACTCACACACAGATGTATTGTTCTATAACGAGATACATCAGCTTTATTGATGGATTGCTGTGGGATGTTAACATCAGGCAGGGATGGAGGCTGAATGAGTGGCTCTGCTTGCTCTGAGGTTAACAGCGGCAACGGGAACTTTGTCGCTCCTTGGTTTGACAACGCTCTTCCCTCTTGCACACAGAGCCTCTCCACTCGTGACGCGCAGGTTCCTCCCACACGCTGGTTTCGAGTATGTTAATTGCGATCGATCGCAGCGCGTTTACAGTTTAATATTCAGCGGGCAGATGTAGTCTGAAGAGCGCCGTCCGTCAGCCGCGCGCGACGGCGCATCATTGCTGCTGTGAAGTGCATGGGATTGAACTAAACATGTTCAGTGATCGATCACGATAATTAGTTGTCATTGACTCGCTCACACCAGTTTCCTGAAGGAACCTGCACATCACCGGTGGAGAGGCTCTGATATAAACACCCTGCAATGTCAATCAATAACCCCCCCCCACACACACACACACACACACACACACACACAAATGTTCTTGTTACAATGAGAGACACAGCTCAGACATTTATTTTCTTCCCTTTGCAGTTCTACGCTTCCGGACCCATGTGCTCTATGAGCATGGATTAAAAAAGAAATCGCTCCTCTAAACATTTCATATAAGCCCTTTAAAATAACTTTTTAAAAGAGGACCAACAGCTTTCATCTCGGGGTCATGTATTGAGCGCTGTCAGCATTCAGAATGCTTTCTCCTCTTCATTAAATGACTTACGGTTTGTCTGCTTTCTCTGATGTTTTCCTCTGTGCCTCTTCCCTCTTTTCACACTCAATTAAAAAGAATTGGACAGTCTTTTGTCTCATACCTCATATTAAAACAGCATCCCCCACAGGGAGGAAATCATTACCCTCGAAATATTTTGGATTTGAATCTCAAATGGTCAAGATTCTGAGAAAATAACGTACTTATCTTCACGGAATTACCACAATACGAATATTCAGGGATGGAATAGATGTGATTCAGTTGACAGCGTTAGAAAGTGGGGAGGAATTCCTGAATAGCAGTGCTTAATCCACAGTACTCCATTTCTTACATTCTGTTCTGGATATCAGTCCTACCTTAGGTCTGTACCACTTAAATGGTGAATTGTGAAAATGATCATGATAAGTCTGCATAGGCAGAGACTGAAACCTTTGGAAGTTGGAAATGAAAACGTCAGCCCTTGCTCTTTTATTTTTTTTAAATTTAAGCTGTGTTTCCATCGTGGTGCAGTTTGTTTTGGTACAGTACGGTACGGTTTAGACAACAATGGAGGACCTCCAGCATCTCTTTTTTCCCCACTTCATTTGTGGCCGTTTGTCTAAACAATAGATCAAGCTTTGTATGAGCTGAAAAGACAGAATATGGAAGTCAGTCATCATCTAACCGCTTTATCCTCCACCAGAGGGTCGCGGGGGGTGCTGCGCCAATCTCAGCTACATCGGGCGATAGGCGGGGAACACCCTGGACAGTTCGCCAGTCCATCGCAGGGCCACACACAACTAGAGACAAACAACCATTCACTCTCACACTCACTCCTACGGTCAATATAGAGTGTCCAATTTACCTAATCCCCACATTGCATGTTTTTGGACTGTGGGAGGAAGCCGGAGAACCCGGAGAGAACCCACGCAGACACGGGGAGAACATGCAAACTCCATGCAGAAAGGCCCTTGTTCCATCCGGGGCTCGAACCCGGGTCTTCTCGCTGCACCACCGTGTGGCCCTAGAATATGGAAGTGATCGACATTATTTTATTTTATCAGCTGACTTTCCGTACCTTACCATATCATTTTACTTTGGTACCCCAAGGGAAGGGTGCCAAAAAGTTGAATGTTTGGAGCACATTATGTTGGTACTATTTCTAATGGAAACTGTGTACCATACTACAGTATACCAAACCAAACCATTCCACTTGCAAAGTGCAACTGCAAAGGTTCTACCTAGATTCACCTGATATGCATTTTAGGTATGTTAACACAGATTACTTCCAGATGTGGAGGCAGATGGTTTTATTTGAAAATGTAGTAGAATGGAGGCTGCCCTAGTACTAGAGCAGACGACGCTTCCTCTGGTCGGGCCACTTGCTCATTTGTGTAGATATCCCTTCCTTTGCAAAGTTGAAGAAAGAAGTGCATGAGAGTGCGAGACAAAGAGGCAAACTGATAGAACAGCACAAAGCCAAAGCCCACCAAGTGAAAAGAAGGATATACTGTATAAGAAAGAAAAAATACATATTTCTTAGTGATGTGGACCTTTTTTATTCCCAGTTCAGTTTCCGATCCATAATGGACCCGCCTGCTTGCCACAGACGCAAGCTGTTCTTTATGAGTATCAGGGATAAGTGTGTGCGACAGTGGCTGTCAGTGGCTCTCACTTGAGAGATATTAAACCTGAGCTCGCTGCAGCTTCCCGCTCACAGACCTCCGCGGTGACTATTTTTAAAACCATCTGCACCGTTCCCCTCTCACAGTGTCACTAAACTGACAGGTTTTACTGCTCTTTAGCGCCACACTCTTCCATCTAAGGTCGTCATTATGACGTTGTTGTGTGCACGAACATCCTCTTGGACTTGATGGTAGACACTTGGCCGTTTAGTGGTCAAATGTCAAGGTCATCGTCACCTCAAAACAATGAAGGGTTAATGTGTTTGTTTCTCACATATTACCTCAAATAAATGGCCTCCGTCGAGTCTGGGCAGAGATGGGTTTATGTAAGTGAAAGTTGACTGGTTGGTAGACACATGAAACTGCACAGTGGTAATTCTGGATTTATTTTGCAAGAGGGGAAGTTTGAAGCCGAGTGAAAACTTGAGGTCCCATATTTTCCCTAATTGGAAATCTTGTCTCCATTTTGTCAGCTCATCTCTCTTCTCCTTTCATCCTCTGCTTGCTATTTCCTGCTATGTCATTTTGTTGGAGGTTTTTTTGTGAACGGCCTATTAGACTGTTTGAATTCCTCTACCCGATCAAAACTGGGGCACATCAGCTTTGACGAGTGACAAGCGCTCAGCAGGAGGGATCAAAGAAACGCGAAAGTGAAATTTAAGAGGAAGTTAAAAAAAAAACATGTAGTTTTGCCATTTCCCTCGTGTTCAACAAAGAGAAAACCGATAGTCTGGAACGTAAGATGAGACATTATCAAACGCGGCAATTTTCAAGGATGCGTGCGTGGTTTTCAGGTGCACAGATCCTTTGGGGCGATGCTGTTAAACATAGCAATTTGCTCATTTGCAGTGACTCATCCTAACAGCCATACCCACAAGGTTTATTGTCAGATTAGAATATTTTAACCTATAAGCAGCAACGCCGAAGACTGTTCAAAACAGGAAAGTCATTTGTCCTCTTCGGCAAGATAGTAACACTAACGTGCTAACCTGCTGTGAATCTGCTGTGGAAACGTGGACAAAAACTGAAGGCTTATTTACAATAAAACTCTAAAGAGCTTCCCTGCAATTCTCCGTCAACAGGCAGCAGCAGCCAAAAAAGCATAAAACCGCGTCTGTTCTCTTTTTTTCAGCGTCTCCCTTTAGGAGTCGCCACAGTGATTCATCTGCCTCCATCTTGTCTTGTCTCTTGAGTCCTCTTCTGTTACGCAGGCTGTCCTCATGTCCTCCTTCACAACATCCATGAACCTTCTCTGTGGCCTTTCCCTTTTCCACTAACCCGGCAGATCCATCTTCAACATCCTTTGTCCAATATAATGATTATCCATCCTCTGAATGTGACCAAACCTTAACCATTCTTTCTTTATTTCCAAACGGATCAACCTGAGCTGTCCCACATCTTGGTTTCCTCAACCAATTTCCAGACAGGTGGGCAACTCATAAGAGCCGCTTCTCCCATGGCGTCCTCTTTTATTTATTGATTTGTTGCACACTCTGCATCTGGCCAAGTGATAGTCCTTGGGATCATGTCATTTTTGCAAGTATTCATGGAATGTCACGTCAGCGGTGGAGAGAGGCAGCGTAAACACAAAAGTGAAAGCAGCATAGACATTTTTGTTGACATTTGGTTTGTTTCAACGGTCAAACATTTTCTTTTTTTCTCATTGTTGTGGAAAACATATTTACAGAACGAGCAAAGTTCCCAAAACAACAAATATAAAATATGGCAATAAATAAATGAAGATTATAATGCAAGGTAATGGGGGTTGTGCTGTGAGGTGATGTTGCTAAAAAGTGTCTCTACCAAGTGCTTGGAAATAACATTGTGGAAACTATTAAAGTAATTAGCGCAGAGTTGTTGTTTGTTTGTGAGTTGTGGTCATGTAAGTGGCTTCTGTTAGTTAATGACTACTCCTGTTAGTGTTATTAATATGCTGAGATTAATATACTCACAAAACTGCGGCGACATTGTTTTAAACGCGACACAAACGCGCCGGACGCTCTCGTCCGCCACCAAACACAGGACCACGGCAGCCACGTATGCTCTATGCAAGTGGCACTCATGACTCTTCAGTGGTGATACTCACAGTCTGTTAACGTCACATTTTAGTATCGGCACCAGGTACCAGGTACTATCCCTGATGCAAAGCAAAAAAAAACGAGTACAGTCGAGCCTTGCCGAGCTGTGCTAGAAGTGTATAATAGAAAAGCACCATCATATGCGTCGTGGGAGACATTTTAAGAGAAGAACAGGTCTCCAAGTGTGTGAGGCATCCAGTCACTCAGTAGTTTCTATTAAAGGCACTCAGATATTTGGCAGACACTGTCGTAATTATAGTTGACAGCTAAGACAGCTAAAGCGTGACTGAGAGGCTGCCAGAAGGGTTCAGTCATAGCCTATCTGTGCCCTGACTGACTGGCATCACTTCCTACCATAATACAACTCAGTTTGCCTTCACTGCATTTTTCTACAGCATATTAACGAGCCATAAAAAAAAAAAGTGTGAACTTAAATCCGCTGTACCAAACTGTTATTACTGCTGCGTTGTAGTTTTCCCCATATTTGCATGTGACTCTAAGAGTGCAAGCACTGAAGTTTAAGAAAACTATTATGAATGTCCTTAGGTGTTTGCCTGATGGGTATAACACATTATATGCTCTCAATCTGACCTACTGTACCCCAGTGCATCAAAATGTACATTTAAAGACTGTTCCTAACCAGCTTGATGGACAAAAATGTTAAAAACAATACAAGTACATTGTGTTATTTAGATTGATAGTGTTGCACTTTCGAAACGCTGTAGTTTTGTGGCAATAAAGGAGAGCGGAATATGAATAACACACATTTTTTCCTCCCCGAGTCCATTTAGAAAGGTCAACTTACTGGATAATTGTGCATTGTAACAGTAGAATGTGAAATGCAAATGATGAACTTGATTTTCAAATGCCCCCCTTTAGTTGTTGGTGCTTTTCATGTCATGTTATTTCACCATTTCCTGCTTTCATTTTTAGATTGAGTGGTGCGAACATACTAATGACAGTTCAATAAGAATAGTTTACCAGCATATCAGCAGACTTCCCTGACTCCTCTGTAATATTTAAAGGTCCAGTGTGTAAGAATTAGTGACATCCAGTTGTGAGACGGCAGATTGCAACAAAGGACAGACTCCTCCAGCCTCACCTCTTTCTTTCCTTATCGAGAACTGCGATGGCCTTCACTCAGCAGAAAGATTACAACCTTTCTCTCACAACTCCATGTGCTCTTCCACTGCGTAGGTTTTATGAATCAGGTCCATTCAGACAAACCAGCCCTTTTATGTGTAAAGTACATATAAAGTACATTTGAAAAAGCTGTAAAAATCAAATCACTCCTAAATGTCTGCCAAATAACCCCTTCTGTTACACACTGAATCTTTAGTTTCGAATATTAATCATAATGTTATCTAATTCATCCACTATAGATACAATGCAGGCTTTTGACCTTCAAATGATGTCTCCCAAGGTTATGTTTGACTTACAACAGGGTGAATGGCACATCTGTCAAAGCCTGAGGACTTTCCATTAGGGCTGGGCGGATCGATCTAACATATCGATAGTATCGATACTAACCTTGGTATTGGGTATTGATTGATACTTGTTGTTAATTGCAAATGCAGATTACCAGCCCAAAAGGGAAATTTAAGTTTCAAGTTTTCTATAAACATTTCTGAGTTACTTTCTGACAGTAATTGCAACATACCTGAGAAAGGATTTTCTCCAAGGCAGGTCAGTTATTGAGTGAGAGAAGAAGCTCAATAAAACAGAAAAATGTAAATAATATTTCTGAGTTACTTAATAATAGTATTTTTATTTGCCTGAAAACTTTGTCCTGTGTTTTATTATCATCATAAACATGATTAATTAAAGGAAAACTTACAAAATAATTACTAATAATTAATTTCAGTCAAGTTTGCATATTGATGATGCATTCACTTAATAAATTATGATACATTGCTCTCCCCTACATGAAAGTAGATGGTAGTAGTAAAAAGTATCGGTATCGGTATCGGCAATACTGGATGAACTTGGTATTGGATCGATACCAAATTTTGCAGTGGAGTGGGTGGAGTGGCTCATGGTACTCAATTCCATTGTAAGTCGCTTTGGATAAAAGCGTCTGCTAAATGACATGTAATGTTATGATTTGGAACAGTACTAGTATTAGAAATAGTGCTAAATAACAGGCCCCTACAATTCCGTTTTTTTCGCCCCCTTCACTTGCGGTACCAGAGTAAAGTGGCACGTACGCCTGCAGACTATTCTCATAAAAAGCTTGTACGTCTTATTGAGACAAACAGCCACAAACCGAGCAGAAGTCCAAACCGTACCATAATGGAAACAGAGGCCATGTGTACCGTCTGTGGTCTGAAGACATGGTTGGTAGTAGTCCTGCTTCAGATCAGTTCACCTCTATCGTTGACTGGTCAACAAAGGCTCGTTACCTCAGCGTATATTTGACGACAGTTGTAACAAACTGTGGGGGAACCTAAGAGAAGACATTGTGTTACTTTAAGTCATCATGAGTGGTGCAGGTTATTTAGTAACTACTTAGTGGACCAATGTGGCACTAAGTGAAGCAGTTTTTCCGAGTAAATATTAGTATATTGCATTTTAAAAAAGTGAAAAGAATGAAAGTAAAAGTGATATTGTGATAATAATGAATTAAAGGACATCTTAGCATAGTGGGTGTATATGCAATACACATACACGGTTCCCCTGTGAGAACTCCACTGGAAAGCAAACAATACATTTCTGTCAGACACTTTGTAGCCTCTGGATATAACTGATAATTGCATATATAAAGTACATTCAGCTGGCATAGAGCTAAAACCATTGTTATGCAACAGTGCTGAAATAAATCCTTCCTGCGAAGGTTGTAGTGTTCAGTTTGTACTACATTGTTTGAGGGAACTGATGTAGAGATTTTATTTGGGGTGATATTGTTATTTAGCCTTTTTTCCTATGCCTTGCTATACAAATGTAAGGTGTACAAAATAATAGCATACCACCACAAGTTATTACTTTACATAGCTGAATTAGGCTCGTCGAATCAAATCACTGCACAGTGCACAGGAGAGGTGAAGAAGAGAGTGCAGGCTGGAGACGAGTGTCAGGGCTGATGTGTGACAGGAGGTTTATAAGGTGGTAGAGAGATGTATGGCAGGGTTATTCAGCTTCAGAAGCAGGTGGGACAAAAAGGATAGCTGGTGTTTTGTGGGCCACACAGAACATTGGTCAAAAAATAATACTAATAATAATAATAATAATGATCATAATAATAAAGTGTTTATAGCAGTTATAGTTATATACGGAACTGGAGGTGGCAGAGCTGAAGATGCTGAGGTTAACAAGATTAGAAATGAGCATATTAAGCGGACAGCTCACATTGAACGCTTTGGAAATAAAGTAAGAGAGGCAAGGTTGACATGGTTTGGTCATATGCAGAAGGATAGTGATTATATTGGACATCGGATGTTGAAGATGGATTTGCCGGACTGGTGGAAAAGAGAAAGTTCATGGATGTCATGAAGGAGGACAGCCGGTGTAACAGAGGAGGACACAAGGGAGAGGACAAGGTGATACACTGTGGTGACCCCTAAAGATAGAACCAAAAAAAGCAGAAGAAATCATATCACCTGTCTAGGATTCCAGAATTAGCATCAGAATAAAGCAGCAGCAAAGGAAGAGAAGTATATACATCTGACTTATAAGACACACATCTGACTTCTCTGCTCGTTCATTCACAGCTGTGCCTCGTGTTGTCACTGCCCTCCTCCTCCTCCTCCTCCTCCTCCTCCTCCGAGTTGTCACACACGGAGCTGTTTGAGCTCCGCTGTCACAACAGGGATAATTAAAAACGCCAGAGAAGTGGTTCATGCCTCACAGATGCTGGAAGTGAACATTGAAGTTCATCATCAGTATGTTCACATTGTGTTTGTCACGCGATGCATTAAAGGAACAGTCCACCTTTTAGTAGGTTGCTGTCACTGTGAACCAGCCCGTGACACGGACACCCCCCTAAACATGGCTGCCAGGGACACAAGGATAAGCAAATGACAGCTACTTAAAGTTCGACTCTGCAAGTCTGGTCGCTTTTTTGCCCTTTTCTCTACGGAGCTCCCCCTATAGTTTTGGAGTGCATATTTTATGACACCACTGTAAACACTGTATCCTTGACCACAGTGGTAAAAACTTACCGCATCAGTGTGTTCATTTGTTAGCAACAGAGCCGTGGAGCGATGTCATTGCCTGGCGGCATCTGTTTTTCGTGCTTCGATGCAATTTTTCAATTCTCGCCATATGTTTACTCGTGTGTGGTGTGGCCCCTCACTCAGTAAGACACTAACTTCCTCTTCTGAGCTTCCTCCAACAATGGTTTCCTCTTCTTCTCTGCCATGATGAAGATCTAACATAACACTATTGGTGCCTTGATCTTCTAGCCAATACCTGGCTGTGGTGTATGTGTGTGTGTGTGTGTGTGTGTGTGTGTGTGTGTGTGTGTGTAGTGCCATGAAGCAATTTGTGTTCCTCACGAGACTTCACAAGACCTCCTGGGACTCCAGGACAGCAGCCCCGATCTAGCGAGGCTGGTTTTCCCACTTACAGATGGTAGGGGGAGTAGAGACAGCCTCCAATCTCCCCTCAACAAGCTATTTAACCCTCACAATGACTCTAAAGCTGCTAAAAATCCTGTATAGTTATACTTTAACCAATGACTCACCTCATAACATCTAATGTCTGCTATGGGGAAAATGAGGGTGCCACAAGGAGAAAATAGACTCCATTCTCTCAACTCCCAATAACCCACCAGCAGCCATGGCAAACCCATTTTTTAAGGTTTATTTCAAAACAACATGAGATGTCTGCTGGCAGTCTGGCTGTGAGAGGTTCAAGGGACATGCACTCCCAGGATCCACACACACACACACCAGTCAGTCATGCACACATGCAGAGCAAGACTGATATAATTCACAATACCTTTAGAATAGATTTATTATTTCTTCTCGCTGTTAGATATCCCTCTCTGTATGAACAGGCCGATCGTTTCGGCACACAAGATTTCATTTTCACGTCAGACTCTTTACGTGTGTTAAGCTGAAAATGTTTTTGGTGGTAATCATAATATTTTTGAACATGGTGACAAGGCTCAATGAGAATCCATTATAATGAATTGTGTTGGTTAATTCTATTAGAAACGTTGAGTAGACCTTGTTTGGTTGTTGTCAAACAATGTTAGCACTGAAGCATCCCATCAATTGTAAAAGAAAGCAGCAGCTCATATTGAAAGATTTCACCTTTACACAGGATATTCATTGGATATTGAATTGTCCTTTGCAGTGACTGTCTTCCATCCAGACATTTGGAGACTAGATTAACTACCCACACTCCCCCCCCCCCACCCCCTGATCAGTTTCAAAAGTGATGATAAATGGCAACAACATGCATCCTCGTCCTCAGATGTTGTTACTGAACGATCCCCTGGCTTCCTGGTGTCGCTGGTGTTGAGCTCGTGTACCTGGTGGGGGTTGTTTGACGTGCCGTAAAGGTGAAGAGCTATGAAATAAAAAAGAGAGGTGGACGAGATTACAACGCAGACCTTAACCATGAAGACAAGAGACTTTTAAAGAGTGTAAGAGATTCCCATTATTGTGTGACATCAGCTCATTGCAGACAGTAACCCCTAATGATCCCAGGGGTGCCAGCACTGCAATGTCCCTTTTAATGACTTCCCGGTTGAATGATTGTTGTTCCCTCGAAGCAAAATACTGCTGCCGACCCGAAGCAACAGACCCTTTTGTCCGTCGCACACAGCAGAATGCTGTGTTGTTCATTTTTAAAGCATTTCTAGAAAAGGTGGTGCCATTAAATGAACAGCACATCGGTCCCTGTTTATGTAGGCATCAAATTATCCACGCAAACAGGGTCATCATTTCGGGGTTGAATCAATTAAATGAGATTTGGACAGAGTTAAACTTCACAGTGGGCTAATTAGGCAGCGAGCCGCTCGGCTCAATAAATGGAAATGTATTCCTCCCGGTTCCCTCTGTCTGTTTGCATGCCGTGCATCACCCTGAGGAGTTATAACAGAACGCTAACTCTTCATCTAATTTTCCCCCAACACTCTATTGTTTTTCCGCTGCCTGTGTCTCTTTGCGTCCATCCTTCTCCGTCCTACTTCTCACGCTCATAGCTTGTCCCACAGGATCCCAGCAGTTGTCAGTAATCAAGGAAATCACACTCAAAGAGCTACAAATAGGTCACTTATCTGATGTCTGGTCTGATCTGTCGAGGAGAGACAGCCAGTTAAGTCCTTTGCATCTGCCTCTCTCTCTCTCTCTCTCTCTCTGCTATTTTTAGTGTGATTAGTAGCCGTTCTGCCAGGAGGGACGAGAGCGAGGGGAGATAAAGCTGTTGATAGAGAGAGTGAGAGAGAAAAGGAAAAGGAAAAGGAAAGAAATCCCACTATTCGTCATATAAGCATTCAATTCAAATAGCTCAATTGAGTAGTTGTCACTCACGGGATTCCTGGGACTCTGGAGCTTTGCTTCCAAATTTATTCACTTTATTGATATAAAGACACTTCATTAAGAGACACCGGTGAAATGTGACATCAGGTCTCAGGCGGCCTTCATGTCGAATTTTAAGCAGTCATGGAAGCACAGGCCACATGACACGTAAAAGCCCCTTTGTCTCCTCCCGGGGGCTATTACACCAGCAACACACAGACTGCTTTGAAGTTCCAGCGAGGAGACAAATCACACTCAAACACACAAGTGTGAACACGTGCAGCCGCCGAATGAGAAACCCATGGCAGGTGAAAATTTCATGTGTGTTTTTCTGCCGCATGACGGCCTTGTGCATTATTGAAGTGAGCTGGTCCTTTTGATCTGCGCTATGGTGTGCACGTACAGAATCTCTTACCTGCCAAGCTCCTCAATACACTAATGCACACACACACACACACACACACGCACACACAGGAAATATGTTTGTACTTACATGGAGATGTAGGAGATGGAGCAGATGTTTATTTTTTTTGATGTTTTGAACCATTTGTCTCCTTCACTGTTAAGACAGAGGATTTCTGAAATTCATAATCCAACTGTTCTGCATATTAGTTATTTTTTATCCAAACAGATGACACTAATTATGAGGGTGAATCATAACATTATGGGTTTTTTTTTTCTTTTCTTTTTTTAAACGCTTTAGTTCCATCCTGCTTTGATTGGCAGTCTCGAATAATATATGTAATCTGTGGTGCAGTATAATTGCTTCACTGATTAAATGTACAATATGTGCATATGTGCTCGAGCGCATTGATTGGAAGAAGTTACACAACGCTGTAAATTACCTGCAGGATCCACATATGGAGCTGGTGTGAAATTAACATCGCGGGTGTGAAAGCTTACGATCGAATGCGACGCCACGGAGAAGATCGTGCTGGATACTGAGGGAGAGAGGGTGTCGTGTTCAAACACAGAGGTGTTTTACGCAGAAGCCACCGTCGCTGCTGAACGGATGAAGTCATTTCATTTTCATGCCTGATGTGCAGACCCACAGACCAGGAAAATTGCATAGGAAGGAAGGAGAAAGGGGGAAAAAAAAAAAAGAGTCAAGTTTCCTTTTTTTTTTCCCCTCCATTTGACTCTGATTATTACCTCTGCCTTGTAACCATAGTGATGGTTCAGTCCCCCAAAAAAGAATAAATACTCTGAACCCAAGGGTGAAGTTGACACTAGTATATGTATATGTGAACTGACATCAAAACATCATTGATGAATTTGTCTTTGTTTATATATCATGAACTAACAAATATAACAACGTGTGAGAATATAATGAAAAGTTACACCACAAACTAAAAATAGTTATCAAATATGAAGCCCGCGGCTTATTTTGCCTCCTCGAAGATAAGGTATCCCAGAAAAAAACAAAGTTATTACTTATTTATTTCTCTAAGGAATAGGAGGTTCCTGGTGTTTGACAGTGACAGTAAATGATAACTGCATGCAGGAAAAACAGTTCCGATTTTGTCTTCAACATTTTTAAACACCGTATGTTGTAGGCTTTCATGTAATTATGTAATTACTGGCTGTATTCATTAGCAGTGGTGTGATATAATTAAGCAGACGAAAAGGCACGAAAATCCTTTGCAATGTTTTTCTTTGCACGTAAGTTGAGTGTCGAACTCTGATGATCATTGTTTTGCTCATTTTTAAATCTGTTATGTTTGAAATGGGAGAAACCATTTGCCTCCTTCTATCCAAAGACCAGGAACTCTTCTTCACAGTGCTTCTGGTCTTTGGTTTTTTTTTTTAGCTAAGCTAAACCAGCAGCTGATAGTAGCTGCATGTGTATACATGACAGTGACAGTACATCTTTGTTAAAAATGCTTTTAACACCTACATGACTATTAAAATGTTGAATAAAACACAAGTGTAACAACTAAATAAGTGAATGATTATCCCTTTGTTAGAGAGGGTTTGTCACCGATGTCACATTCATTTGTTGCATGATGTAGTGACACCATAGAGACCATTGTCTTCTCCAAAGTCAACACAGTGTCACACTTAATGTATTCATTGCAGTGGCGGCACTCATATGGAAACCTATGATGTAAAATACAAGCGCGCCTTCTCCGTTCGCACTCGTGTGTGCGCGCAACATTAAATCTCATGAAAGAGCGTTAAAAATGGAGCAGGCGCGATGAGATATTCAACTCAAGTCAGACAAATTGTAGTTGAGAATCACTTTCATCTCGGGCAGACCTTCAGAGCAGCAATGAGCTCCTTTTTACACTTATTCTTGTTCTGCTGAGACGCTGCCAGTAAAGTAAATTACACTAAAACATCAGCAGGTCAGACAACATCTTCTGACAGTGCATCTATTATCTGTGTGTCTCACTCTTTCTTCTTCAGTCTATGAGTTCAAAATGTTAACCCTGAAAAGACTGTCTGTAATTAACCGATATAATTATATTATATTATCTATCAAGCATCAAGTGTACATTCAGTACATCCTTGAACATTTCACATTCTATTTTTGACTTTTCGTGTCTGTGCAAGTGCATCGCAAAAGCCAGCAAAGCCTGGGCTAAATCCAGATGTTCCTATCCACTGAACTTCTTTCTCTGTCTCTGTGTCCACAGATCCGCTCCGATCAGGATAAGGATGTCGGTATCCGCTACAGCATCACAGGAGCAGGAGCTGATCAGCCCCCGAGTGGCATCTACAACATAGATCCCATCAGCGGCAACATGTTTGTCACCCAACCACTGGACAGAGAAGAGAGAGCCTCCTTCCATGTAAGGGCGCGTTGATTGTTTGTCTCGTTGGGGTCTGTTTCCTCCTGCGTTCATTTATCCTTGTCCCCCGTGAGAAGCTGTGTTTCCACTAAGCGTTACCAGTGAAGTGTACAAGGTTCCCACACATTATTACCAATTCATTTCATTTTCTGAACTTGTCCATAACTTTCACACAGCCCAACTTCCATTGCTTTTAGTAGCTTAACATAGACTCTTACTTTGACGCACTCGTCCTATCACAGGCTTTTAACACAGAATTTGAAATGGAATAACTTAAGCCGTGTTTCCACTGAGTGGAACAGTTCAGTTTTGGGACAATGCAGTACATATTTGTTTTGTAAATCATAGGAACCCTGAGTTTAGCTCATCATGGTATGGAACAGTAATCTGGCTTGTTTTTCCAAACAACACCAATGGCTTTGAATCCTCTCTTTCTGCCATAATGCATGGTATATTTGAAGAAGATTTTCAAAGGGTGCAAAAAAGGTGGCATTGTACAGTTATTTAAGTGCTTCTTCACAACTACGCAATGTGCAAATGCCACTGAAGTGTATGGAGTCCAGGAGGTGACATATGTGGAAACGTATGCCCACGCTTTCATCACGCATTAAGCACTGCTGTTGTGACACTAAGTTCCTTCGACAAAAGTAAGGTAGACAATACGCTACAACCTCGTTTCCATCGAAACGAGCCATCGCACAGGACGGCTCGGGTAAAAGCTGGCCGTTAATGATTTCTTGTGATGAGTGCACAAATAGAGACTTTAACAGCTGTCTCTGTATGTCATACTTGCAAGAAGCAAATCAGTGCATCTAAGCAGCTGGACCCTGTGTGTCCCTTCCCACGAGAGAGCGTGAATGAATCAGTGAACGTACGTTCGGCGGCTTAAACAGTCAGAATCTGCCTGAGTATACCCAGCAACTATGTCAAACTGTAGATCAGTTAAAAATAAAACCCATACAAATCTGTAGCTTCAGATGGAGTCTGAAGAAATCTTTCGTACAAACCTTTTTAATGAACTGATTCTAATAATTCTGTACACTCTTATGATCAATTCATGCATATCATTTTATACTGTGATTTTCTATAACGTTAGCCAGCGCACAGGGACTACACTGGACAACGAGCTGCAACACAGACAGAACAGATGTTCAAAACCTTAAAAAAAAACATAAATTTTCATAATATCATCACCCGTGTAGTGCCTATAAAATCACCATAGACTTCACTTATCTCCTGTAGATTTTACTACTATTATGAATAGTAATAATAGTGAACAGACGCACAAGTACAGTCTGTTTCCCTTTAGACCTGAATGTTTCTTCAGAGCTGATGAGACGGCATGTGAGGCCTGTGTGCACACAGTCACATCCCCACGGTATTTTTTTTTAAGCAGGTGCAGCCTTTTATGGGCTTTAACTAACGATTGGTTTCACCATTGATTAAGCTGCCGATTATTTCCTTGATTATTATCGATTACCTACAATTAGGTCGATTAGGATGGTGACCCTTTCAAATGGCTTGCTTTGTCCTCGAACCATAAAATATATGTGTGTGTGTGTGTGTGTGTTCTTACAGATAATCAACAGCAAGACAAAGGATGTGCTAATACAAAAAAAAGGAACTTATAAAAATACAAGTAGTTATAATATAGAATATCAACTCCTCTCAATGATTCCATTGTCTTAATTCTAAGCATCATAATAATGATAATAATAGTAATAATGAGGGGTGTTGGATAACATAGCCTTGTGAAGACATGAGTGACCATAAACCTTGATATATGATAGAAGGGCCCTGTTGAGATATATCACATAAAAAACAGTTTTATGTCTCTTCAGGGATGAATGACGTAGTAGTGAAAATATCACTAGTAATGCAAAGACTTGGGCTTCAGGGCCCCTGATCCCGGGCCCAGTCGGCCCTGTTTATTAATCCACCCTTGCCTATTGCAGCCCTATATTTAGCTGATGTCCTTTGACTCACGAGACATTCACAGTAAAGTGAAAGTATTCTTACAATTCTCCGGGTCTAAATGTTGAATTATCTGCAGCGTCCGCCACAATATTAACTCTAATAACTCACGATTTCTTCTTTCTAATCACTGAAACATTATTTCATGCTAAAGCCGCGTGAGTACTGCACTGGTTCCCTTACTTTTTGCCACACTAGGACAACATTTGTGCAGTCAGGCTGGTTTGAAACTTGGGCAGGAAGTGGAATCAGATCTCATGTGGTCACAAGAGACGCATCCAGGATGCAATTAAATGCCACATGTCAACAGTCACAGTTAGCACTGTCCACTTTCGATCGTATCTCTTAGGACGGATGTTGACGTCTGAAGTCTGAATGGGGGCCCGCGTGTCCCTCAATTTTCCTTTGTGCCCTCCTGCGATGTATTACTTTGCCTCACAGCACACATTGTAGAATGCTCACCTCATGCACTCTGCAGCTGTGATGTTCAAAGGGTGCAGACTTACAGCTGGATAGTTAGTCTGCTTTTCGCCCAGGGGATTCCCCACCACACACACACACACACACACACACACACAGTGTATCCTCACACACATAAGCAGCCATACAAAAGCTGGAAGGTTGAGTTCGCGACATCTCCCTCGAGAACCACAGGTTAAACCGTTTCTCGGCTGCGTGAAATTAAATATGCAGACCACATGAGACTCGCGCTAACGCTAATACACACACATTACAGGTTTTTAGTGTACATCGGCAAAGACACCTCGACACGCGGCGAGCGCCGGTGTCAACGCTCATGTGACTGTCAGCATGATAGATGACTGCGCCGCTGGTGGAGCTAATTCAGAAGCGCGCTCCTGTCTCAGAGGAAGGGGGAAAAAATAAGAGTGAATCTCCTCAGCATCTGTCAGCACACACACACACACACACACACTTTTATAGCTTGGTCAGGACACATCACAGACATGATGCATTTCCTAGCCCAGGGGTGTCAAACTCAAATGACCTCGGGGCTATAGTCTGGTCAAGAGGGGAAAAAAGTGGGGAGAAACAACTGCTCTGTAACAGATGGACAATATGATATTTCATCATATCATAATAAAGATATTCATGATGATATTTCACAGAATTTCAAATTAAAAGTGCTTGTTTGGTTGAAAAAAAAAAAAAAATCTTCTTTTTTTTTATTCTGGGCCCCTCTTGACCAGACTAGATGCTCATTGGCCCCCAGGTCTTCTTGGTTTGTCTAGTATTCTAGTGTGTGAGTTCCATTTGGTTTTAAATGAGCCTCTTGTTCCCTGACTTGCTGCTTTCAGGATTTGGACGCTGCTCCTGGCGTTTGCTGTCTCTCCTTGCCCGCTTTTACACTAAACCAGCAAATTGGGATCAATAAAGCAGGTAGATTATTGGTCCCTGGGAAGAAAGACTCTGTCAGGCTCAGTAAACACTTCCTATATTGATACTGCCTGTAGTAGAGACAACACGTTGGGTTGAGTGCACTTCATGTTGATTGTGTCTTCTGTTTAGGCTCCCGCCAACCCACGTTTGCTTGTGCTAAGATGTCTGATTTAGTGTAGGAGAATGTAGGCAGTGTTTGACCCAAGGGAAATTTAGTCCAGTGCTTACTTTCTTTCAACTTGACAAGAAGTTCCCACCACTGCTGTGCTCTCGCTGGCCAAACTTTGCTTGTTAGTTTTTGGTTCAAGTGAAAAGAGAGACGGAGGCTGCTGTTTCTGTCAGACCAACACCAGAGGGAAGTGATCTGCGAGGTGAGGAGAGTGGGTGTTAGCTCCAGCTTCAGTTTTGTCAGACAGCGAGTCGGTGGGGCACGAGGAGAATTGAGCAATATGAGAATGTCACTTTTTTTTCCCTATGTGTTTGCATGAATTAATCTATTACAGTCTTCACTGAGTGTTTGTATGTGTGTTCGCACCCTTCACAATCAGCCTATAGCTCTGTCTGATGCTTGTGATATAGTTTATTGCACAATATGGACCAAAATAATTTTCAATATTTTTTTTTGCTGAATGGCGAGATAGAATATACATTATATTATATATATATATATATATATATATATATACATATGTATGTATATATATATATATATATAATATAATGTATATATGTATATATATATATGTACATATACATATAAATATAAATTATTTGGCTACACCAGTATTGAATGCAGGTTCTTCACTCCCCCTTATGTCCAATGAAGGATAATCTTAACACTTCAGCCTACCAAGACATTTCTGATGCTATGCTTCCAACTTTGGGACAGCAGTTGGAGGAAAACCCTTTACTATTCCAACGTGATTGTGTCCCAGTGCACAAAGCAAGGACTCTAAAGACTTGGTTTGATGAGGTTGGTGTGGAAGAATTCGACCGATCCGCACAGAGCCCTGACCTCAACCCCATCAAGCACCTTTGGGATGAACTGGAGCAGAGAGTGTGAGCCAGGCCTTCTCGTGCAACATCAGTGCCCGACCTCATAAACGCTCTGCAGAATGAATGTGCACACATTCCCACAGAAACAGTCTTCCGAGAAGTGTGGGAGCTGTTATAGCTGCAAATGGGGGACCAACTCTATATTAAAGTAATGTATATGTGTTTGATTACATCATTACAGGCCCTGTCGTGTTGTGTTATGGTCATGTGTCAGAATGCTTTTTTTCCATTTAGTCTATTTCTCGATATTTGTATTTTTTCAGTGACATAATAACAAAAAGACAGTTCTAAATCATGCCAAATGTCACACAGGCACTATTTATGTGCAAATATAAAAATATTTGCTGGCAATATTTTTGTAATAAAAATTTGGTATAATTATCACATTATTTAATAGATTATATTCAACAGTAAACACTGAATTATAAACTCGTTTGGTGCTCTAATTACATTTGTCCATGTTATTTACTTCATTATACATTGATTTAATAATACATTTATTTTTGCATCATATCTCCCACTTTTATTTTATTATTCAGATTAGATGCTCATGGTCCCCCAGGTCATTTGAGTTTGACACCCCTGCACTCGTTCCACATCAGTTATGATGTTAAAAAAAAAAAAAGCATGTGGTCACTAAATGCTGGACATATAATGACGGGGGCGACAGTAATGCACATAGAGAAACCCATACCTGTTTAACTCCTTATCTAATAAAGTTAGACACAAAATATCTCAGCAAAGAGGAAACGCACCACAAACAGAATTCAGAACAATTTTGTCAAGGTTATTTCGGAAGGATCATGCAAGTATTGGGAAGATGATGTTCCGATGGGTCAAATACAAACTTTATTTCTCCTGCGAGGTTGCTCCACTCATACTAATCCTCAGCCGGCGGAATACTGATGTCGGCTCACACACATGCGTTCATCTGCACAGCAGCAGCACACACTCTCCTCCAGGCCCTCAGGTCACATTCCCAATCCCTCCATTGAGCACACAGACACACACGGGACAACACACACACACACGCACGCACACATGAATCGAGAGACATTCATTTAGAAATCAACACACATCCACAGACAGATATGGAGCGCACACAACTACCCAATCATTATCACACATTTACACACACACGCCCATGCACTGAAGCAGTCATACGTCCCTCAGCGTGCAGTGCTCACAGCTGAGAAAACAGATTGGGCTTGTTTGTTTTGTTGTGTATCCTCTCCATGTTTATTTGCTGTGCTTCAGCCAATGGAAAACGAGCATCTTAAGGATCATTAAGTGGCTAAAGAGGGGGCTGTATGGGAGTGTGTGAGTGTCTCTGTGTGTGTGTGTGTGTGTGTGTGGGTCCAGCGTGCACATGTGTCATTGTCCGTGTTAAGATGCATAAACATGTGTTTGGATGCGTGTGTGAATGCTGGAAGTGGGCGTGTGTTTGGGTGTGTTTTGGCAGCCTGGCACAAAAGCTGACATGATTGGTTGTGTGGCGGCGAAGGCAGGTGCTGCCATTCAATCTTTTAGTGTCACCTCGACAATACATCACGACTTCCTGTAAGCGGGTTGGCAGACAGCTCCTCCTTGTCTGTGTTGCAGACAGAATATTTTTGCTTGACACTTTTAGCCAGAAGAAGGGAGCCATTCTCTTTTTTTGCACCGAGCCAAGCTGTGATTGAATAGCATTTCTGCAGAGGATATGATTTTCTAGGCAATTGAATGGGAGTAATGTAAGTCACGGTGAACAGTGCCGGTTTGGTTCCAGGCTATTACAAGCTTTGCGTTATGTTAGATATCATTAGCGGGGATTGGTGGGGAGTGTAACAGCAGCACAGGAGATTAAGACATCCCACTGTAGATGATGATTGCTTTTGTCAGTCCTCCCTGTTCAAGGCCCCCACACCCCCACACTGCCTTCTTTGTATTTTCATCTCTCATTTCCTTGCACAAGCCTCAGCCACTTTCTTCCTCACCTTCCCATCCCGGTCTCCCTGCCCTGATTTTCTTTTCCTCCCCTCCCTTTTTCTCTCTCCCTCTCTCTCAATCCTCACTCTGAATCGTCGGAGAACATCTCATCATTGAGCGACTTTGTCAAAACAAATCGAGACAAACATTCTCCCCAAACAAAAAGGAGCCGCTGCTTGAGCAACAGCAACACCCCTCTCATATTCTCCTGGACTCTGACTGTGCTAACAACAAAATAGGTGTTGTTTGTGTGCGGAACACTTCACCACTTTGCCCCCGTCTGTGTTTTTGTCGTCCTCGCCAAGACACCAACGGGATGCTCATGCCCTACAGAGGCAGAGAAGAAGCGAAATAAAAGTTGTGCTTTGTGCCGCTTTGTGTGCTTTGCTCCAATTACTGACTGGACTACACAGTTCCATATGAACCTTTTTATTTCAGTTGAGCAACAATCCTGACTGGCCCAGTGTGTCATTTATGATGTAGGAAGAACAAAAACTGAATATAATAGCCAAAAGAGCATTTGTATAAGTGTATAATTACTGTTAACATAAAAACTAACAGTCCCTATTCTTACACACTTGGCCTTTAATTCAACATTCCTTGCTGATGATACTTTTCTTCTTTATGCTCTTCACAGCTGCGAGCCCACGCAGTGGACATGAATGGTAACCAGGTGGAGAATCCCATCGATTTGTACATCTACGTGATCGACATGAACGACAACAGGCCGGAGTTTCAGAACCAGGTGTATAATGGCTCCGTGGCTGAAGGGTCCAAACCAGGTAAGAGGTTCTTCCCACAAAATCCATCACCAGAATACAGCTAAAATGTTGATTTATTTTATAATACGTCCAAAAGGGATGACTTCAGGTGTTCGTCAAAACTGACCTCTCTCAAACAGCTGCAACAGTGGCTTGGTTTGGTTTGGTTTCATGTGACAGGGATGGCTGAAAAATGAAATTTAAGAACATTGCTGGAAGGGAAATGTTCTGTGGAAAGGAAGAGAAATCAAATATTGATTGGGACTTAAGTGTTTTGCCCAGAAATATGTATTTCCTTGTTCTTTCATATCTTGTGACCTGTTTTGGTCTCCTTAGCCAGAAGTTTGGGCACCACTGCCTTAACAATGACTTTCATTTCGAGTTTGCTTATTTCCTTTTGTGCAGAGTGTTGCATTTGCACCTGCAAACTACAGTAACATACATAATCAGGTGCTGGATAAGTGTCTGATAAGAGGATAAGTACTGTGAGCATGTGGTAAGGAAGGACCATTAGTTCAGACTGCACTCTCTTGAAAACGTTTTTTATAACTTGACATTTTAAAATTGACTCTTGGAAAATGACCACTTACGGGTAGTACTTACAGCTTTACTGCTGGATTCTACTAATATGTAAAGCTATACTATATTTAATAATATAACAAATTATTTAAGTTTACAGCTTAAAAATAAAAGTATTTGTGTTGATATGGAATGGTATACAATTGCTTAAATTGCAACTGCTTTACAAGTCACTAGTTACTAGTTTGTGTGTCGCGTGTAGAACAAAGTCACAGCAGTTTCACGCGGCCGTGCAGTGATGACTCCGCCCACGTTGAGGAGGCACTGTATTGTAATGGACAACCATCCAAACCCTGTCGAGGCGAGCTGGGAGCATGTAGTGGAAACACGGCATAAGATAAAGGCAGTGATAGTGTTATTTAGACGTTCATCGTGGCAGAGCCGAGAAAACTGTTGTCAGAGGAAGCGAGGAAGAGGAAACGACTGTCTGACTGTCAGTAAACCTCCGACTGGCTTTTAACAAATGGCGAGAATTGAAAAGACACTTGTAAAACCTGCAACGGCGACAGCAGCTCAGTGTTAGAGCGCGTCGTCTTTCAACTTGAAGGTTGTGGGTTTGAATCCCGGCTCCACTAGTCTACATGCAGATGTGTCCTTGGGCAAGACACTTAACCCCACGTTGCCCTGAGGATAAATAGTTATACAATATATATGGATGGATGTTTATGGAGATGCGTAGAGACAAAGGTGAAAAAGTCACCACACAAAAATCTTGAATCCTACTTCCAGTGGCTTTGAGTTAACCTGGATGTGAAGAATGAAACGACGCTACGAGGCGTGAATCTTACGGGAACTGCAGTTTTCAGTCGGTCAAAATACAGGGCAAACTCATGAGATATTTGCGTGATAGTAACTTGGCTGTGGATGCATCATTATCAGGTTCTGCAGAGCATGGAGAGGTGTAGACCTTCCTTCTGAACCGGGGGGGGGGAACAGAGATGTGGTCAGTGCAAAGTGAGAGATGAGCAGAATGTTCAAGTAGCTCTCGTGTCTCATCTGGAAGAACTCTCGCTCTAACAATCAGACCCGGAGGACCCATGTGTGTCTCTTCACAGCGTTCAGATATTGTTCTGCTGCAGTTTAATCTCAGGAGGATTTGTAAACAATATGGGAAAGCATGTTGTGCGAGTGTTTGTGTGCCTATGGATGAGTGAATATGAGTTTATGTGTGTGTGTGTGTGTGTAGGAGAGAGAAAGAGAGCGAGTACTGGTTACTCACCACTGGAGCGTGGGTCTACAGTATATGGAGCTCCTAATTAGTGAGGGCAACCAGACATTCCCACAGCTACTTTCTTCATTTTCCACTCTGATACTCTGCTTAGTTTAAAATAAGAACATGCAATGACAAAAGTCTTTGAATTAAGTTTTTGTTCGGAACAGAATACAATCTGTTACACGACGCGTTTTATAATTAGTCTGCCCTCCAATGAACAGTCACTGCCAAGTGACATTTGTTTGTGGAGCTCACCGTGTCAGATGTTAAGAGTTTGTGTGTGTGTGTGTGTGTGTGAGAGTGATTGTACTTGTATCTGTTCCCTCTTTCGGACCTTCTCTGGCATAAACACTGGTCCTGGAGTAGCATTCATGGGGGACCAAAATCTGGCCTTAATGAGGCAGAACGTCATTTCCGAGGAACTGGTTTAGTTTAGAGCTAAGATTTGAATTATTAAATGGTTAGGCTAAGGTTAGAGTTAGGCGTTATCTGATTTTCACAGTAAATTCCTTAATGCATATACTGTTCAGCCTATTCTATTTTCATAATGTTAATAGTGGATATCTTCTAGTCTATATTCACAGATGTTATATTATTATTTATACTCTGCTGTCTTTGCTGCTGTGACCATAGGCCAGTAGTAGTCATGGTTAATGTTATGGTAAGCCTCCAGCAAATTAATACAAGTCAATGTAACATCATCTGACGTCATGGAAACGTACATTTGTGAGGACATTTTGACTTTATCTGGATTTTTTTGTGTGGGCTGCAGAGCTTTAAAGGGCTTTTTCAGGGCTAAAACCTGGTTTCAACCCTGGTTAGGATTAAAACTGGGTTTATGTGAGGGTAATTGTTAGGTTTAGGCACTTATTTGTGACGGTTAGGGTTAGGGTTAGGGTAAGAGTATGCATTATGTCTATGATGTGTTCTCACAAAAATATAATAACATGTTTTTGTTTGTGTGTGTGTGTGTGTGTGTGTGTGTGTAGCTAATTCCCTGGTCTCTGAATAGATGAATTTTAACTAGACAAATATGCTTCAAAGCCTTGTTTGCTTAATTGCCTGTTTAGTTGAAGAAAACAAGAATGAATGTCATTCATCTCCAGTGTAAGTTCAAAGAGCCATTCTATACTTTTCTGGCCCATTTAAGCCTTTAATATGTCCTCCACCAGTTAGGTCTTTGGCTCATAATTAAAGAACACAGTGTAGGCCTTGTGTTAAATGTTGCACAGTTTTGCTGAAGTTGATTCAAATAGGGAATGACAACAGAGGGTAGAGAGGTAGTGCACGTTAATTCTGACTTTTGACTGATTTCTGACCATGGAGCTTCTGTTGCTTTGTTTTCTGTATTCCACTGCAATTTTTTTCCTATTAAACATCATGATAAGATCTCTGCATCACAGAGGTGCTGTGATGCAGGTGCTGCTCTGGGCAGAGAAATGCAGCTGGAATATGTGGGTTCTCTGTTTTACACAATCCACAGCAGGACAAGTGGTAATACAACACTGAGGAATTGTCCTGGTAAATTTAGAGATATGAAATGTCTAAAACCTCGTCAAAAACTGATTATTGGCTAAATACCACCAGAGTTAAATGTAGTGTCTTTAACAGTCCTAACATGTCGTAGAGATGGAGTTTCCCATGTCCTGTTTATCATAAAACAAATTTGACTGTGAAAAAAATGTCAAAGTACTCATTTACTGGGAAAGCTCAAGTATACACAGAC
Organism: Solea senegalensis; assembly: GCF_019176455.1. NCBI lineage: Eukaryota > Metazoa > Chordata > Actinopteri > Pleuronectiformes > Soleidae > Solea > Solea senegalensis. The sequence goes on from NC_058024.1 coordinate 5,776,693, forward strand.
TGTTGGGACGTCGTTGGAAGCCATGGCCCGACCTGACCCACTGTCCTGTCTTGTTGGGTTTAGTTTCTCAGCGTATTTACCTGAAACTTTTAATTTCATAGTTTGGTGTCACCAGTGATCTTTTCATCCTTTAATCCTTTCACGGCTTTTCTTCTACTGATTATTGGATTACTTGTACTCTGCTCTTTTCAGGTATTTGGACTGAAAACCAGCTATTTTTATGGCCGTGCGTGGATTGAAAATGTGTTTTTCCACACAGTTAAAGAATGGAATATCCACCACCTGGTGGTGGAGCTCTGAAGAAAGGATAAGCAGCTCGTTAGCCATGTTTTATAGCTGCTGCCCAGACAAATATGTTCACCATATGTTCCCCAGTATACACTACCACTTGTAGATGTTCCTTGTAGGTGTACACTGAACTGGGGCTGGGCGATATAAACCAAAACTGATATCCTGATATTTTTTGTTCAAATGGCGATATGCAATATTATAATTATATTTTTGAACAAAACGGGTTAGCTCGCTAGCTCACCAGTTGGCTGCTCAGCTGACAACTGAACCCCAGTGTCCAGTGTGTACAACAGAAACCCAGAGACAGGAGACCAGAACCTCTGTGTCGGACACAGTAAACAACGAGCAGCTGATGTGTTTTAAGTCCACTTGGAGCCAAAACCGAGCGGCTAACCGCTGAGCGGCTAACATCTGGTGCTGCTAAAAACTAGCGACAACAAACGGGCATTGCGTCACCAGCTCAGCTTTTATTTTGTAGTAACGAGTAACGAAAATTGTTAAGAAATTATTATTTTTCTTAGCCACCAACTGCTCACTCTCCACCTGCACCGTGTCCGCCACATTTTCATTCAAATGTCTGTTGTGATGCGTAGCGTGGGTGGGAGAACAAGGGGCGTGATTGAGCAGCTGAGCTAGGATTGTAGGCTCAGAGAGAAGCGGTCAGCTTTATTAAATAGCGTTTGCAATTTAAGGCAACATAAAAATAATATATAATATACCGGTATGGTGATATTGTATCAACTGCATATCTTTTTCAAAAATATACGGGTATAACTCTTACTACCGTTATATCGCCCTATATTGGCCTCTTGTGTGCAGTTCCAGTCAATCCTATCCAAAACTCAGAACACAGTCTGGCAGTGGAGTAAAGGTTGCCCACTCACACACCTCCTTGACATCCAGAATGGTTTCGGATTCAGCTGTTACGGCTGTTGGTGCTGTCGGCTCGCCTTTGTGTCTTTAATCCTTTTAATTTATGCCCCCGTGATTTCCTGGCCTTTCAAATTAAGTCCTGGACCCGCCTGATTCTCCGCAGATGATGGGGCCTAACTAAAGCGTCTCCCTGCCTGTCATTCGTGGTGGCTGCATTCAGCGAGCCACTTGCCTCTGCTGATCTTGCGTTAAATTGTGAATTAGACAAACTAATGATTTGTGAGACAGTGGTTTGAGACACATGTTTGTTTTAATATTTCGTAACACTTGTGAGAGTGAGAGTAACAAGACGTTTATTTTTCCATTTTTATCTTGAGCTTAATTTCTTTTAAACAATACCCATTCACAATTTTACCATTGTGAGCCACACCGTAACACAGATGCCGACACTCCCGACACACAACTTTTCTACATTGGACTTCAATGCTCCAACAGTACAATCAGTCACCCTGTTGGTAACTATAACCCTGCCATATCAATCTGAGGGGTTTTAGTCTGACATGTCATTTTATTAGGACATCATTCATTTGTATTTACCCATGAATCAATGATTGGTTTCCCTGCGAGTCACACAAGTGGATTTTTCACACTAAGATTAGTGAGTATACCTTGGATTTGTGAACTGGGGTGAACCCACTAAAAAGATTATCATGAGGTTGCTCAACTCCATGTTGTTTTCTTTTTCACCTCTTGGAAGACATCACAAACAGGCTGGAAGCAAAACGAGTCAGAGGAAGATGAAACAATAACGCTATGGAGCTCAGTGATAATGTTACAGTGCTTTGTTACTTATACTTTTGGTCCCTTTCTTAATCAATCATTCAGTTGACCCGATCAATTAAATCTGTGCCAGGTTGTAAAAAGTAAGGTTTGCCACAAACATTCATGGCTAATGGCTATGTTAATGGCCAGTGAGAATGGGGTATTAAAATCGACTTTTATTGCCAGAGCTACAAAGAAAAGCATGAGAAGGGGCACATAAAACTGCATTTAAATGCTTTTTGAAATATACGTTGTTATGGTCAGCAAAACTCAAGAAAGTGCAAACCTCCGCCAAGGCTGCTCAGTTTACAACAATCCATATCTGGATCACCTAATCATTTCTTCCTTGTGCCATAACCTACATACTCAGAAAATTCTATCAAACTCTGTCCTTGACTTGTTGAGTTATGCTGCTCACCAACAGACAGGAAAACAAACAAAAGCAGACAAAAAAAAACGTAACCTCCACAGAGGGTAATAAAATGCAAGAAAACTTGAAAAAAATGGAACCCATAAACTTTTATGAAGGTTAAACAATTCAGTACTACCTTATTTGTCAAAACACATGACTTGATACTTGCTTGATATGCGATGAAGTATAAGTACAAGTCTCTAACAAGAGGCTTCTTCACTTCTGCAAACAAGTCTACAGCTTACTCCTAAAGGTGACTATGACCTGGATGGTAGAGAACCAATGACATTTCTTGAATAAATGACTTATTTGAATGCTTACTATCCACACCTGTCCACTAAAAAGTAGAAGTGTTCTTAAAGTGTATAGAGAAGTCCCTCTTTGACATACTGTATGTACTAATCAAGACATAAATCAGGCAATATGTCAGAACGCTCATCTCTTCGCCCGCAGATTTCATCATAAAGATAAAAATGGTGGATAGCTGCTGTGACCCGGGATGCCAAAAGAGAGCATTTTACCGGATGCCCAATGATCCAGAGAGATGGCAGAGGTGGATAACTGCCATAAAGCATAGTCAAAGCGAGCAGAAGAAGACCCACCCCGATGTGAACCCACAAGCAACACATTTTGTGGTTAACTCTGGGCAAATCGTTCAATTTCATCCAATTCAACTTTATATGTGTACTGCCAAATCACAACATAGCAACATATATTGTCTTAAGGCAATGTGCATAGTAAGGCAGAACAATTTACAATGTTATAGATAAACCCAACAGTTATGAGCAAGCACGAGGCATCAGTGGAGAGAATAAAAAAGGAAGCTCTGACCGAAACAGACTCAAAAATGTGCGGCCATCTGCCTCGACTGGACAGTTACACAGCAATTATTTACATTCCGTCGCTGATGCTTAACATTATGCTTAAATGACACTTGAATTCAGAGTTGAATGTTTGTCAGATTGCAATTCCTCCAGGCGCTTGTCCGGATAGGTCTGGATTAATGTCCTCACTGTTTTGCATACTCAAGCCAGGTGATTATATGGATCAGATATAATTCAGTCTGCCAAGTTTTGCAATATGTTGATCGACCTCTGTCGAGTTAAGGTGTTACATCTGACTGTTGAATGCGCAGTTCATATTTAAATCATTGTGTATTTGCCACTAATCCCTATAATATGAGGCCTTCACTTGTCTGAATGCCACCCAAAGGGGAAATACACGTGTAAAAACCATCGTCTGTATCACATATTGTATCTACAGAACCAGATATCAAAGGTTCTCTGAAGCACTGCGCCACCTTCTCATCTACCACTGTGTGAAAGCCATCAAAGATGGGACACCAACTGGGAACCACCCTTATCACCATCCCCAGATGTTACACAGGCAGAGATGTGATCAAACTCACAGTCAGCCCCCGCTCAGCACCAAATGAATCTGCGACTAATAGAATCGCATTTGCATGGCCAATCAAACCTGACAAAATAGTACGTGACAAAACGAGCGAGCTGATTCCTTTCAGGTCTGGTTAATGAGAAATAAATGAGGGTTCAGTGTTAAAGTAGGAGGCTGATCCTCCTGACACCTGCTAAACCTGTTAGATTTGGTTAGCCGACAAACAATACGGGGGAGCAAAACTCATGAAAGAGTGCCTTTTTTTCGAGTAAGGTCACTAAAGTGATCTAAAGCTCTTCAAGCCTGTGACACGAGACTGTCCTTGCTCCGTGTTAAGTGGCCTCAGATAAAGATTTGTCGACATGATGTGACTCCTTCAGAAAGCCCTTGTGTTCAAAAGCTGCCACGTGCTGAGCATGTCTGCCCTCTGATGTTCAGTCCTTCTCCGTTGCTCCCTTCCCTCCCCCTCATCCCCAAATCTGACTGCAACTTGTTCCCTTTTAAAAAAAAAATGTCTCTGAAATGAGAGAGCGAGATCAAAACCAATAGCTGAGTGCCTTTTCTTACAGTCGATTTGTCCTCCCAGGGGATGGCATGGGCGCTGCATCGCTCTCTCCTTTCTCTCTCCTGAACAGTGCTAATAGCTACGGAAAGATGTAAGAGCGTCACTCTGCCTTGGTGGTTTTAATTAAGGATTTATGGAGGAGGGAAGAAATTGAGTGATGTAAGCAGGTGGAGGTGGATAAACACCTTTTACACAGTATGTTATTTTTTTGTTGTTGTTTTGTGGCAGTTGTTGTCCATAATGTTGCATTGCTACATCCTATGTGGTACACTTTGTAAGACTTCTAATGGTGAGATTGCAGCAAATGCCAGTATCCCACTCTCTCTGTTGTTTGGCTCAAATTGGTCGTCTCGTTGATGTAAGCCCCTTAGCTTAAGTATATTAAAAGGCTTATTCTATAGCTACAAAAAAAAACAAATGTAAGTCATTATACACTTATACAGACGTCCAAAACGGGTAGTGCATCTGTCAATAAGCCCTCCTAATTGTTACAAACGGAACGTTTAATCCTAATTGTTGTTTAAGCCTCACAACCGCTTGTTGACAAGTTTTACAAGTCGTAGCCTGTCACCCTTAATCTGTTTGTGACTGGCACTTCCTAGGTATAAAATATTCATACAACGCTTTGGGAGACCTGCCACTGTCTTACCCAATGTGTCTCATGCACCTTTTTCTTGCTGGAAATTTGAGTCTGCGACAACGAAAGTCACCTCAATCAATCAGAGGCCAGGACGGGGTGACGGCGGCTGAGCCCCAAACAGGAACACAACAGCGGGGAGAAGAAGAATGAGAGGGAAAGTAGAGAAATCCGCAGACAAAACACACGACAGAGATCAGACAGCAGTGCTCTGTGGTCGATCTATAGGCATGAAACCCAATGATTTATACTTCCCATGTCTGTGGCTCCCATTGTTGGTCACTGTTGTTGTAGTGTGAACTCACACTTAAGTGAAAGAACGTTGTTTAGCATGAAATTGGCCTATTCTATATAGTGCTTTTCTAGTCTTGTTGACCACTTTAAGTACAGCACACTCAGGCTCATTCACACCCATCATGCAGCTCTTTTTCTATCACACATCTATCATACCCATTCCTACACGGCATGCACAGCCACCAGAAGCAACTTGCGGTATCTTGCCCTGGGATCGATAGAACATAGCCCCCTGCTCTTTGTAGTGGACCCACAACTACACTACACAACAATAAATATCATATCTGGGTTCTTTGTCCCAAAATATATCCCGCTGTTAGTTAACTTTTTGATGACCTGTTTCGTGTATGTGTTATGAAGTTTCTGGTTACTGGTTGCTAAAGTTTTTAGTTAACCAATTTTTGAAAAATGAAAATCAGCTCAATATATGATTTGTAAAAATGAGCATCGGCCATAGAAAAAACAGATATTTACCATGACTTTTTTATGATTTTTACTGCTGTTGCCCTTTTGCTAATTTCTGTACAATATTCTGATCAATACAATGCGCTGGGTGTAAAATGCAGAGCAGTCGCCCTGACTAACGGTAAGCAGATAAAGGTCTGCAGGCATGGCTATCGGGCAATAACAGGGATAAAGGTTCCATTAAGCTTCCTGTGCATTTGAGCTGTCCTATTTTCTGGCCTACAGTGAATGGTTTTGAAAGGCTTGAAAGGTGTGACTTTGTCCCTCTGTCCTCAGAGAGCAATGGTGTCCATTATTAGGTTTTGTGTGAACACGGTCTCCTTTTCTGTGCTTCCAAAAGGTTTCAACCTTTTCTCACACCTACTTTCGACTCCTTCTCTCTCTCTCTGTCTACTGTACCGTGGCTACTCTTTCCCTCTTCAAGGCAACTTCATTCTGCTCTCCACTGATAAAGGTTATTATCCTCTAATACCATCCATCCCTTGCCCTCTCACACCCTGATTTACCATTGCACCTTTGCTTTTAGCTGTCGTCATAAACCATCTCACTTCTTTGTCTTTATATTTATTTTCCCTGATGCAATTTCCTCCTCGGCTTCCTGCTTTTGCTCTGTTGAGCTCCATCTTCCCCTTTATTTCAAACCTCTCTAATTGGAAGGCTATGTCGGGATGTTACTTCTGGTTGACTAATGTTTAGCCAGCAGATAGACCACACCAGTGATCTCAGGTCACGTGAGTAGGACGGCCAACCCGCTTGAATTTTCAGCTCCAGCAATTTAGGCGGAAAAGCAATTAGGATTTAGAATTAGCGTTCAAATTAAAGAGGAATTAAACAGGCTCAGAGATGAACCCTTTCAGGCATGGCCATCCCGCTTTGAATAAAAAAAAAAAGCACACCATCATCACATTACTGAAGCCTCTTTATTGAAATTAAAGGCCAAAATCAGGACAGGACTGGAAAGCTTGTTCACACCGTTTATTGTCATTGTCCTTGGTGAAAGAGCAGCACTTGTTTTTTTTTTATTCTTCCTGTCTTCCCCCGGAATCTTTTCTTGCTGGATAAAGTGACAAATCCTGCTTTGGAACTTAATGAAGTTTGAAATAGAAATCCAAGGCTCCAATTATCCTGTCTATGCAGGCTGTCACAGGAGTCATGGTGCCATCTAGACCCAATTATGGGAATGGAGACACCTGTAAGTGTGCAAGCCCACAGGGGATCACCAAACGGCCGTGAATTTAGTAGCTCCCCTGCTTCACTGGAGACTTTTTGTTTTGCAAAAAAAGATGATGTATGTATGTTTTTTTTTTAGTAATAATAAGAACACCACTGGTTTAGCACCTTTTCAGAATGGCACCCACCGTTATGCACACAGAGGCTATGCTTTAGTTTGACACTTTACAGCCCACAATCAGAAATAAGGCATCTATAATATGAGGTATTAGGGCTCAACAAATATGTCCGAAAGAATCCGAAAGAAATGTTTCTAAAAGTAAAAATTTCTGATTATTTTAGATTTAGATTATTTTATAATTACCACTCTCTTCGTTTCTCCACTTCTGTTTTTTACTCTTCAGTTCCTATGACCTCCTCTCACTCTCACAATGTCATCTCATCCATGCGTGTTCATGCTTCAACTGTCTGTTTTCTCCTGCTGTCCTACTCCTGTGAGCTGACAGTCTCGGCAGCAGCCTGTAAATGGCTGCCTGATGGAAAGTGACATTTTCACAGAAGCCCGCGAGAGAGGCGAGGCGAGGCGAGGTGATCTCTCCTCTTTCCAGCACAAAGTGCTCCTAATTGCCCGATCGCATTTGCGAGGCCCTAGCAGACAAACTCGCGCAAATCAATAATTCTGCTGGGGGAAGATGTAGGGGACACGGGAGCCTGTCGCCCTGATCTGTGTTGCGAAGACACAAACAAGCACATGCATACAGATGCACACACGTGCGTGTAGGTAACCCATGCCGTGCATACGCTCCTTCCACCTCACCTCCTCGGCGCTGTCTGCCTTAAATGGCAGTGTTTATCTGTGATTCAAAGACAAATAGGGTGAGAGCATGGGAGAGCATTAAGGGCAGCCACGGCGCTGTTGAAGGCTGAAATAATGGATGGTGGAAATGGCAGAAGACCCAGTGCTGCTCATTACTAAATGGGCTCTGCAGAGATGGAAACTTTGGCCCACTTGCTTGGCTCTCCACAGAGAACAAAACAGCAGGACTTAGAATAGGGGCTAATTTAACAGATTTGGTCTGTTTTTTTGTGCCCTGCTCTATAATGGCTCTCATTCTGAGAGTTGTTTTTGCAAAGAACAGAGGACGTCACAGCAATTTGTAAAGTCTGATTGACTTCTTTGTTGTTTAAAAATGGGTTTGTTGTCTTCTGTGTTTGCTGACTTCTCTTTGAAATGTTTGTACAAATTTACATAAACGGGGTTGTAAGAAACCTTTACTTTGCTCTCTCTCTATATACATATATATATATATATTTTTTTTTTTAAATGTATTTGTGCAAAAGCACGTAGTATTTTGATGAATGTCACCTTCTTGTTTTTCTTTGTTCCTTTTTTTTTTTCTCTTGATGATTCTGTCCCACTCTGACTCTTCCAAACTAACTAACTAACTTTCTCTCCACAGGCTCGTCCGTGATGCAGGTGACAGCCACTGACTCGGACGACTCCACCACGGCAAACGGAATGGTCCGCTACCGCATCCTCTCACAGACGCCCCACAGCCCCATCCCCAACATGTTCACCATCAACAGTGAGACTGGACACATCGTGACCGTGGCAGCCGGACTGGACAGAGAGGTCAGTGTCAGTTGTATGTGTGCACCTCGTAATTCCCCTCCCTTCTGTAACAACTTCAACCCCAGTCAAGGTTCAAAAGTGTTGGAGATCTTATGTTTTTGCTGGTCAGTTCAGTTCAATTCAATTCAGTTCAGTTCAGTTCCGTTCCATTCCGTTCAATTCAATTCAATTCAATTCAATTCAATTCAATTCAATTCAATTCAATTCAATTCAATTCAATTCAATTCAATTCAGTTTCTTTATTGTCACTAAAAAACAATGTGAAGTCCAGCATCTATTCAAAACGTGATGTTTGTCTGTTTGTCAGCTGCATAACTCAAAAAGTTAAAGCTGCAGTATGTAACTTTTACATATAAAAAGTGGTTTGCATTCAAACCACCGTCAAATGAGTTCACTCAGTGCTGTTTAAGCTTATCATGATCCACACGACTCTCTGTTTGTTAGTTTCACAGTGTAGCAGGGGTTCTGTTGTCGCGTGTGTGGAGACGCAGAGTGATACGTTTACATCGAAAGCCGAAGCATAACAGCTACGCTTGTAGATAGCAACGCATTCACATGAGTGAGGTGAAATACAACCCCAGTTATCTGATACATATAAGATGATACGTAGCGTGTGCACCTGTCTGTCTGTGCTCTTTTATGCGTCTGGTAGCGACAGTAGCAGTGTTTTGGTGACTGAAGTCACTCACTGGAGCTTTAAGAATGGATTTTTATGAACAGTTTTCCACATACAACATAACTATAGACTATATACTATTTATTTGTTAATAACTATGATATAAACCGGTAACGGATCTATTAAGTTACATTTTTGATGTGTTGCGTGCCTAGAGATGGTCAGAGGGTGAATATTTGAGTCACTGTTGCATTTAATCAATAAGGCATTTTTGCAAAGTGAACTGGCAGTACTTTGTCTTTTTCAGACCATTCTATGTAAACCTGAGAGATCACCTCTTTGATCAAAAGTTACTTTCCTCTCCATTGTGATGCTCAGTCTGAACTTCAGCAGTTTGCCTTGACCATGTCTACATTTCTAAAAAGCGTTGAGTTGCTGCCATTTCATTGGCTGATTAGATATTTGAATTGAAAACAGTTGAATGGGAGAAAATGAATGGCCTTGGTGGAGCTTTGTTCATGGAGGTGGAGGTTCACTTCTTTTCTTCTAATAATAATTTCCGACTGACTGTACACTGGGAGGTGTAATGTTGAGTTTTTCTAAAGTTCTCATCTCCCCAGTCTCATCCTTCATTGCGGTGTTAATTTTGACAGTAAATTTAGATTTAGTTTTGGTTATAGACTTATTAATGCCATAAATGCCATTTAGTTTTTGTCATATTTTAGTCATCTGACTAGTTTTAGTCTAGTTAGTGCGTGTGATTTACCGAACCTTTGCATGGATTTCTGGATGACTCGTCTCCAAATGTCATTTCAGGTTTGCTGTGTTTTTTTTTTTCCCTTTGAGTTTTGAGGCTCTGCATGGTTTACAAAGGGTTTTGTTTTCAGTAACATCGTACGTGAAATTCGACCACGTCGTCGCTTCTCTTTCTTCCTAACGCCGTCAGTTCTGCCGCTTTCCTCGTGCGTCGTCCTCCTTCGCGTTGACGTCCGAGTAGATCAACCTAACCTCGGTATTATTATTCTTCTCTTCTGATTGGTTCCCCTCCCAGTTTGTCCCGCCCTAACGTCTGTCTAGTTGTTATTTGTTGAGGAAAGTGTCAGTAGATTTAGCCATAGCTTTTGTCATATGAACCTTATTTTTATTTACACTGTTTCATCGCAGTTCAAAGTTATTCAGTGTAACTCAGAGTTTTCCACCATACTGCTTTCTTTGCATGTTTCTGCTAGTTTTAGTATATTTTTGGAGGGAACTTTTTAAAACAGAATATAATAATTGAGATGATTTGAGGACGGACAGCCAAACCCAAACCATGGGCACTGCGGATTCCAGGCTATTTCCCTCTGTTTCTGTTCTTTGTGAAAAGCTAAGAATGCTGAGTTATTGCAAGGGTTTTTTATCACCAAGGTGCACATACTGTCTCTTGTTTTTTTGTTTCTTGATTTGACTTTATTCTGGTAGCTAGCTACAGACTTGCTCCCCCACCGCTCAACAACATTGTAGACAACAAAACAGCCATTCCAGTCAGTCATTTATTATTTCACAGAGCCTCTCTGCAGGGATAACGCTGCAACACATCGACTCGCCCACACACAGCCAAGTGGTGCTTCACACCAGCTTGTGTCTCCGACGGTCAAAAGAATTTTGAATCAGTCAAATGCAGGTTAGCTGTAATGCTGGTGAGTGACTGCAGTGAGGTGTTTAAAGCTATATCCAGTGTGTTCAGCTTGGCCAAAAATGAACTTCACTTTTCAAAAAGGTACAATAATTAAAAAAACAGATTGCTTTGGTCCAGTAATGTGAAAGGGATAGTTCAGGTTTTTTGAAGTGTGGTTGTACTCTCACTGAAAACACTGTTTGTTTTTATGTGTTTTTATTATGCACTTCTATTTCACAGATTTGAATTGACTCATTCTGTGCAGCACGTTGGTCATTCGTGTTTGCTTTCGAACGTGCGCTAAAAATAAAATTTGAGATGACTTTCTCTGAGTAGGAAGCGACACAAACCTCAGTTTCCAGGTAGAGCATGACGTCTATGGATGATTAAAAGCAACAAACAAATACTTAAGAGCAGGCATTTCCTTTTGTTTTTCCAGTTAGTCTTCAGTTAAGTGGTTAAAATCTATTTTTCCTTGTGTACCTGCTGGCAGCCTTGTTGTTGGTGAGAGCTGGAATCCATATCTCAGGTTCTGTGCTGGCAATGTGTCACGCTTCAAACGTCATCATCAGTGCTCTACAACAAAGTATATGCCTTTCCATGCATTTAATTTTTTTCTGAATATACAAAGCTATGAAACAATACTTTATCCCTGGATATTGCTAACCCTTAAAACCACCCACAAACCCTTAAAAAAGTATTTTTCTCATTGTATAGCAAAATAGTAAAAAGGTAGCATGCTTTTTTTCAGCACATACTGTAGAGCAGATCAGATATAATGGCCAGCATCATCTCTTCTGATGAGGTTCTGAGAACTTGTTCTCTTTTGTCTCACCCACCGCTGGTGTGTGCGTGTCTGTTTCACCAACCCACACGCCGCCACCAACACTGACCACACACACTGTCCCTGCTCCATCTTCCATCTTATTCCACTAATGATGCATGGTTGGCTTTTGTTTATCCCAAAACGGATCAGATGACTGTGGGTATCAGTGTTTCAAGTTCTTCATCGTGCTGCTTCTTCACACACACACACACACACACACACATCCTTACCTCCCTGTGGTGTAAGATAAAAAAAAATACAACTGGCAAATTCAGGGAAACGTTTGAGTTCATATGCTGTCATTATGAGGATAATCCTCATCCTCATAACTTAGTTGGCTGATTTTAGTGCCGTCATAAAAGCGCCAATGAATGTGTCTCATAATGTTTATATTCTGAGGAGTCCCGCTGGTCCCAGTCGGCACTAAACCTGGCCAGGCAACACTTTGGAAATTAAAACAGGGTCTGACTAAGAGCAAGGCAAGCGCATTTGAAAAATAATTACAGTTAAAATCTCAAGAACAAAAGCAGGTTTTGATAACAGAAGAATACAATACATCAGTGCTTGTTGCTTATCCAAATGTTATAGAGCGCTGGCATGGCATAGTAGCCTGATACATTTGTGTGACAATATAAATGAGTCTAGTGAACACGGGCCAACTCCGTGTCCCTGTTTCCAGCTTGGCCCAGGCAGCAGCAGTAGCAGCTGATGTGTGTGAGGGAAAGCTCATTAATCTGGACACATCAAGCCAGGCTCAGTCCCACCTGCCTCTGATCCTCCCACTAAAACTGGGACACACCTGGGAGTTAGCCCACCTGCTGTCAAGGTCATCATAAACATAGAGACACGCTCGCACACACGGGCACACGTTTCAATGCAGTTGTTTAGACTCAATGGAGCTCACAGAAGAACTCTAATCTCAGGAGATGCACTCAGCCCTTACAGACACACACACACACACATATACAGTATATTATCAGTCGGGACAAATGTGAAAGTCTACATACATTGTCCTTAGACACACTCATACCAAGCGGTAGAGGGCGACGCAGTACAGTGCATAATGTAATTATTTGCATTTCAATCGTGAAAAGTTGTGAAAGCTACCAAAATGACCGATCTTTATCATCCCACTTCTGTGGAGGTCTGTTGTAGGGTGGTCCAGCCCCTAAAGGGTGGAGCTAGACACACTGCAGTGTGGGGATTGGTTGAGAGAGCATCGTCACTTCCAGAACAACAGAAATGGAATGGTAAAAAACCACAGAATGCAACATTTTAAAATATACTTTGCCTTATGACTGGGAGAGGATTCAAGGCCTTTGGTATTTTCTCCTTTTTCTTGAATTTATTCTTTATTGGCTGAGTTGTATGATCCAGCTCAGGGTTTACCCTTCCAAACCGTACCATGCCTATAGCTGAACTGTGCTGCACTGCTCAGTGGAAATGCAGCTCTGGTTATATATTCTGATGTGCCAAGTCATTGTACTCATTTCAACACCTCATCATTTACACCAAGCGTATTTAAGATTCTTGTTTTTCACTTATATAAATGTTATCCATTCATTTTCTGAATGGATAACAGAAAATGAATTGGAGAAAAATGGACATTCATTCATATTTGTGCACATTGAAGGTGGAATATAAACAGAAGGCTCCACCTGTTTACATTTGCAAGTATATTTGGTAAGAATAATCAGAATAATACATTTTCACATCATGCTCCGCCTAATGTAAAGACACTGAATAAACGCCTTTACGTCTCCAGCTGTATGTTCCCTGACGCCTCTCCCACATCTATTTATCTCACGCCTGTGCTAATCCACTTCCACCGTGTAGCTGTCTAATTGGAATATTCATGTGCTAATTAGGGGGTGAAGCAGGTTCTCTCATGTTGAGGAGACCTGGGGGCACATGGAGGTTAGCCTGGTATCACTTACCTCTGACTCTGCTGAATACCAATTATTCTCTGTCACGCTCCACCCACAAACCCTCTCCTCCTTTGACCTCACCTGCTTCCAAATTCTGCCTCCCTCCAGCTGTCAAGCTGATCCAAGACATTTGCCTGTGTGTCTGATTCTACTACATGTTTGTGTGTGTGTGCGTATGGATTATGTTATGGTGTTTTTCAGCCATTCTGCATTGAAAGGGACATACAGTTATGAACATAAGAATTAGCTTTGTAGGAGGTAAATATGTTATGGTTTGAGTTTATACTTCCCAGCCACTTTATTAGGTACACATGACACCTAATAAAGTGGCACTTGATGTGTCCTATTGTGTGCAGAGATGACTACACCGTTCCCATACTCAATCTCGAATGAGATTGGTGTTAGTCATGCTAGGCCTTCTGCATACCTTGGTTGTAACAAGTGGTTACTCGAGTTACTGTTGCCACTTCCTGTTTACGCCTGCATTCATTTACAGTTATCACAATATGATATGATTCCAATGTGTCCATCGCATCCTCATTTTTCTACATAAATAGACATGGCTGATTTTTTTGTCACTTGGTATAAGCAGTCAGAACTTAAATATGACCACCCGATTGATATTTTCTGTTTGTGCTTAAAAAATCCCAGTAGATGAGCAGTTTCTGAAACACTCAGACCAGCCTGTCTGGCACCAACAACTATGCTACATTCCAAGTCACTAAAACTACCCTTTCTTACCCATTCTGATGCCCAGTTTGAACTAGAGCAGGTCATCTCGTCGCCATGTCTACAAACATAAATGGACTGAGTCGCTGCCATGCGATAGATTGGCTGTCGGGTCAGCGTGGTTTTGTGCTCGGTTGTTTGTGTGGTGGGTGTCTGTTGTACAGAAAAATAGATCTGGCTGCTGTGGGAAATTTCTAATGAAGTACAACAGTGATGCAGCAGGTAGCAGAGCGGGAGATGTCAGTGTGCCACAGCTGCCTTGGATGTTCCCCCTCTGTGCCCTCCCTCCATGGCACCAGCTCCACTGGCAGGCAAAGCTGTTGTCTTTCATTACCCCAGGCTGTCTCAATCTCCCATAGGCCCTGGGTCGGAACGATCTGCTGTGGCACAGCGTGGTGTGGGCTGGCACCAGGCTGTCCAACGGGGTGATGCCAGCTTCATGTTGGACTGTCTCATCCTCGATTAGGACATCGTCTGGACTGCCTCAAGGACATGAATGCCCACAGCCTGGCTCTATTAGGTTCTCCAGAGTCTGACTGGGGATGCAGGCTGAGAGAAAGCATCCGAAATGGGCCCAGGGCTTTAATGCGTCTGAGAAAGCTGAGTTATGTTAACCGGCTGCCTTCCACTCAAGCTCCAGGAGCCAGACATTGGCCCTTTGAGAATTGTGAGTGGGTTGCCGAATGAAGACTCTTGGTGCATGTAGAACTTCATTCAGTCAAGAAATAACAAGTCAACTCAATAGCCACATAATGATGTGCACCCAGCTTAGGCCTGGGCAATACAGTATATCAATATTTTATCTATATCGTGGCATTGGACAAGATATCATCTTGTATATCATCTAGATTTTTTGATATCATCTTATCATGATAATGTATCAGTGATGACTTTTATTTATTATATTGAATAAATTAATGAAATACAGAAAATATAACTTGAATGTTATACAGTTGAATAAAAAAATACACGAAATCGACAACATTTTCGCTGTGTGCAGTTTCATGATATATAGCCTAAATATTTGAGAAATTATGTATAAGCCAAATCACCCAGCCCTACAGAAATATTTATATCATGATATACGTGGATATGGAAGATGCATCTTCCACCCTTTTCTTGCAAATGATACTTTTTGAGCTTTACCTGAGTCAAATACTAAACTTTTTCAAAGTTTTTTTTACAGTCAATCAAAGCGTGTTGATTTTGTTTACTCTACATGAAACTTTGCCCATTGACGCTCCTTGATAATCTACTAGCACGTACTCCTTTCATGCGTGACAGATGACCCGAGGCAATATCTCCATCTCTGAAACTTTTAGCTGCCTCTGACACCCTCTTTTTGATGCTTTCTTTTTTTCTTTCAAAGTTTTTGTCTCTGCTGTAGCGCCAGAAAGGCCCTGAATGTGAACTATGTAGGTGTTGTGTGGAATGGAAATGAAATGTGAGTAACGTTTGACAGGCTCTATCAACCAAATTTGTCAGAGCTGCATGAGTGAGTGTTTGTGTGTATACAGCAGCAGCGCGGGGGTAAGGAGAATATATCCCGGCATACTGTCGAACAACTCGTTTTTTCAAGCAGTAAAATTCACTTCTGAAACTTGGGCACTTCTCTGTATTTTCAGTCATACCTCAATCTGTTTGTAGCCGTCTTGATTCACTAGCACAATGATGTTGTTGCCTCCATCTGTCTTGGCATAAAATAAATCTCTTTCTGTGTGCAGCACTGGAAATTTGATGATGATGAAATGAGATCCGAACAGTCGTGATATGGAAAAGATTTTATTACGATATACTATTTTTTTTTTTCCAAATATTGATATATACTGTATCATGATAGTGCTTAACGTTTCCTCTTCACTATGAAGTGAAATGTAGGGATTGGAAAAGTTTATTTTGGTTGAATTTTTTGTGCAAGTGGGACATTAAAATTGTAGCTATGTCCTGCTGTCAATTTAAATCAATAAAACAGGCTATTAACTAAAAATTTAATACTTACAGCTTCAAAGCTTCAAGTTTTACAGGAGAACAAAATACAGTGAACTTAACTTAAGTTAAAATCAGGAACTACCTTCATGCTGTGTCTTTTATCTTTGTAGAGCTCAAAGTAGATAACATTTTTGGCAAACTAACCCAGCAAAAAAAAACAACCAACCCTCTCTGTAGTCTGTGTATAGCAGGGGAAGAATTGTCTGAGGGAAATTTAGATTTTCTGTTGTGACTCACTCTCACTTCTGTCGCGTGGCTGCGGTCTTGGAAACATTAGCACTCATGCCTCCCCCTGCTTCTCTTACACTGTGTGCGTTAACCTCACATGACGTGGCTGCAGCTATTCAAACCTCCGTTCCTCTCATTGACATTGGCTGTTCGGGTTCTTTGTTGTTCTAACCGATGTTCTACGGAGTGTATCTTGTTTTTATATTGAGGAAATGTTCCATATATCATTATATATCGTCATCGTATTATCACCCTAGGAAGACGGTGTTCGTGTTGAGCTGAAAGGATTCATCAGAATTCATTTCATAATGATTTGAATGGAATATAAATTAGTTTCCACAGTTTTAACAATTGCCCCCAAAAAATCCTGCCTTCTGTACCTTTAAGGCTTTGATTCATGGAAGTGTTGGACAGCTTTCACAGATGCCTGTCTCTTGTTTTTCATTCTTTGAAGAAAAGGATCATGTAGAAAAAGTCATTTGCTTGCCGTCTGTGCTGCTCGGAGTTGTTTGTAACATTCTGGGGCCAGTAAGTCTGGCAACGTGTTCCTCTTTCTCATATTTGCTTAATCCTGTTTGTGTTTTGTATTGTCGTGCTCAGTTGGATGCTTAACTAAATGCCTCACCCGGTCTGTGCGATTCGTTCCCGCAGTTTCAGGCGCGTTGTGACTCATCGGCCCTTATTTATTCAATATGTGACTCTGAGCTGTGTGTATAAATGTGGAGGCTACGTAATCAAGACACTGCAGTGTTTACATCTGAGATTTACCCACGTGGCTAATGTCTCGACAGTGGGATTCAGACTAAAGCCTTTTAGAAAACCGTGCACTGCTTGCAACGACTTTCTGTCTCTGCACGTGCTGTCTTCAAAAACAGTCATGAGCTGCCTGTGTCCTCAGCCTAACCTGAGATGCAGCCCTGCAAGGAATGAAGAAAATGATTTGTGATGAGGATGGAAACAAAACAATCCTCGAACCACGAAATATAAAACAGGAACTGTGTGCTATTTATGGCTGGCCAATAAAACTATAATACGTATTGCAATATCGATTTCTTCAACAGCACTAACAGTGTAAAAGAATGATAATATACCGTAATATTTACCAGCCACTTTATTAGGTACATCAAAGACAGTTCGCCACTTGGGAATGATATTAGGATTAAAGATAAGGGTGTAATGATAGTTTGCCATCTTTAAAAAGTGGGTTCTTATATAGAACACTATAAGAAGTGACCAGTGTGGTGTTCTGCTGCTGTAGGCCACCTGCTTCAACGCTCAACATGTGGTATCAAGTGGTTATTAGAGTTACCGTTGAGAGTGACTGTTGCCTTTCTATCATTTCAAGGCAGTCCGCTCTTTCTCCGCATATTCCCTCAAAGAACTGCCGATCACTCGATATTTCCTCTTTATTGGACGATTGTCCGTGCACTCTGGATGCTTGTGAGTGAAAATCACTGTGGATCAGCAGTTTCTGAAATATTCATACAAGCCCATCAACCACAGTGCGGTAAAAGTCACTTAAATCAACATTCTTCCCCACTCTAATGCACTTTCGCTTGGTTGGTTTGACCATGTCTACATGTCTGGTGCATTGAGTTGCGGCATTGTGATTGTCTGATTAGATATTTGCATTAACAAGCAAATGAAAAGGAAAGAAAGTGGTATAATGTCTCTGCATTATGCAGTTTCACTTTGAGAATGTGAATAATTAGAATGTGTACCTGACATTTATGAAACCTTTTCCTGTGTAGAGTGAAGTTGCTGTGTGCCTGGTCTATTGAGATCTATTGAGCGTCCGTTTTGCATGCTTCTGTGTTTTTCAATTCTCACCATTTCGGAAAAGCTGGTCCGATTTAGTCGTGTGGGGCCCCTCGCTCGCTCAGACAGCCGTTTCCTCTTCCTCGCTTCCGCTGACAGCAGAGTTTTCTCTGCTTCTTTTTTCCTCTGGCTCTGCCATGATGAATGTCTAAAGTAATGCTATTGCTGCCTTGATCTTATAGCCGGTACCTGGCGGGGGTGTATGTGTGTAGCGTTGTGTTGTGAAGCAATTCGAGACCCAAGACTTCGCAAGACCCCCCTGTCTCTCTTACTTCTATCTCTGCCCTACTATCTCTAAACCATTCAACCTGAGCTTTCCCTCAAATATGTTCATTTCTGATCCTGTCCATCCTGGTCTCTCAGCGTCTTCAGCTCTGCCACCCCCAGCTCCGCCTCCTGTCTGTCTTTTTTCTGTCACCAAGCCATACATCATAGCGGGCCTCACGACGGTCTCGTAGACCTTCCCTTTCACTCGTCGGATGTGTAAATGAACCGAACGAAATCGAAATAAATTGAAGTGAATTGAACTCAATGAAGATCTAATGGAATGGAAATGGCGTCAAATCAAACTGAGTAAATTTAATTGAAGTGATCTCGGCTGAACTGAATTGAAAACTGTTGTAGGGGGTCAGTGACACTGAGAGTCACTGAGGGAGAGCAAGCGAGTGGAGTCTCCGGCCATTTGAGACAGATTGTAAGTGACAAGCTAATGACTGCGGCCAGTCGGATCCCTGCAGGCCAGTACACAATCTACAAACAACACAAATAAAGTGCAGGTCGCTCTCGCCTTCTCTCCCTCTCTCTCTCTCCCCCTTTACCCATGTTTGAGTGGTCTTGTGAAAATGCACACTCAGCTCGAGTATAATGAATTCACCACTGCACGTGCACACACTCTTTGCTAGTTTGACATTGGTTGACCAGCTGTGACCATCATTCCTGTCCTGTGTTCTGCAGCGGAAGTCCTTTCTCTTACAAACAAAGAAAAGTTGTTCTTTTAATCTGTGCTGCTCGTCTTAACACGCACAATCACTAACACTGATGTCTCAAAGCCATTTTCTCATTTCCTCCTCCTGGGTAGTAAATTACCTAATTCGTACCCCCTGAAAAAAACACTAGGCATTGGCTTTTACTTTTGGCAGAGCTCTGTGTGCAGGTGTTTTTGTAGCCACTGATGGCATTTAGCTTCAGCGAGGCTCAAGGCCTGTGAGGGAGTCTGGGCTGTTGGTTGTCAGACAAGAAGCAGTATTTTCTGCCAATGTAACAGAGATGTTCTGTTCAGCATTTCTATAGGACCCATTAGAGAGCGCTTTAAGTGGCTGTTTAAGTGACAGCCACTTTTGGAGAGTAGTGAGTGTGTGTGTACATGTATTAATATCCATGTGAGGTCCAAAAACCATACAAACCTGTCTGTGTGGGGACATTTTGTCTGGAGGTTGTCTGGAGGGTTAAGGTCTGGTTTTAGGGTCAGGTGGTTATGGTTCGGCACTTAGTTGTGATGGTTAAGGTTAGGGTTAGAGTTAGGCATTGACTGGTGATGGTTAAGGTTAGGGTTAACACGTAGACTTAACCCTTTAATACCTAGACTTTTTGCTTATTTTAACCATAAAATGACCAGAACATTTCCTGTGAGTAAGTGCTTTTGCTCATTTTATCCAAAATAACTTCTGATAAATATCTGGCAGTTATTTACAATTTACTGCATGTCAAAATACTGAAAATAAAAAGGTTTATTTAGCGAAACACTGCTGTTGTACACGTGTTAAATTAGAAATTTGAACAGTAAAGTAGCATTTTTTTTTTAGTCTCTCAGTGTTTCTTTGTCTGTCAATGTGCAAAAACAGGTCAAAAAATTGAACTATGTACAGGCGTTTTTTCCAACTCTTTCCTCTCTGGCGCCAAAAAGGACACCGATTTGTCGGCTTCCTGAGAATTGGCTTGGACGTGCAACTTCTCAACTTTCAGAAACTGTCGGAATTTTCCCGATAGCACCAACCGTTGCGTAACTACACTCATGCAAAGTGCGCTTGTGCCAAAGCATCGTCAGCGGTACGCCCGGTTTTAAAGCTTTAAGGCTTTCTAAATGAATGGAAGTCAGTGCATTGTCCTTTGAAAAATAGTTGCATAGGTTAGGTTTAAGATCAGGGTTAGGCATTTGGTTGTGATGGTTAAGGTTAGGATAATGAGCATTATGTGTGTGTGTGCTTGCCCATGTATACCTGATGTAACCACTCACCGGAGTGCATGTGAGCACTAGCAGGGCCATAAACTCACAACTGCCCTCAGATGTGTGATGTCGTCCTGCAGGAGAGGACACGTTAGCCACGTCCCCTGCTGTGTGAGAGCTCCACCTGCTGGCTGTGCTGCACTCCAGCCATTGCTTTCCACCTGACCTAAGAGAAAGGCATCCCATGACAGCTTGAGTCTGGTGCCGTTTCTCGGTTGATGCATGTGACTGGCTGTAAACGAGTCTGCAGAGAGACACGCTCATGGAAGGTTTTATTTACTGAAGCGCTCTGTGAGGAGAGATGCTATTGATATTTCATTATGAGTCTAATAAAGGGCAGCCAGTATTGAGTTTTCATTAATAGGATTGGTTTGGTGCAGATTAACATGTCTGCACTCTTCATGGTGACTTGGGGAGATGCTAAATGACTCTGCTCGCATGCTTTAGCTGGCATTAGTGGTTTGACTGATCTAACAATGAACTGTTTCCTTCACAAGTGAAAAAACAGGGAGAGAGAGAGAGAGCGAGAGAGGAGATTCTACAAAGATGCTCAGAGACTGCTGAAAGACTGGCAAAGCGAGAGACAAAGAGAAAACAGACAGGCGGAGAGAACACTGAGCAACAAAGATGTGATGAGAAAGATAGGGAGAGATCAAAAGAAGCGCATTATGCCAGTTAACAAAGAGCACACAGTGAACCAGAGGTGGGAAAAAATGGAGAAAAAAAAAAGACACACAGCTAAAAGAAATAAAGGAAGCAGCAACTGGCCCATGTATATGTGCAAGCTGTCTGCTGGGGTTGATCTCTTTCCACCAGGCAGTCATCTTCGCCACTGGCTGTCAAGTTTTATGGAAGCTTGACCCTGAAGCAAATTCGATAAAAGTAGCCTGGAAACAAATGAACATCCCACTGTCAATAGGAGGCATTTTGAATGTTAAGCAGAGCAGCGAGCCCTGTGTGGTGAACACTGGCCTGTCCTTGACGCCTATTATTCCTTACTCCCTCTCTTCTCTGACACAATGGAAGCCTGTGCCAAATGGATTAATAGGAGGAGAACACAAAACAGAGAGGCTAATACTGTCAGGATGGGAACACACACACACACACACACACACACACACAGGTTTGTGCTGCTATCCTTTTAAGGCCTTTCATTGAGACAGTCTAAACAAAGCCTTATCCTTAACTTTAACCATAATGTGGTAATGCCTCATATTAACCTAACTACACATTACCTAAGCTAAATAAATCTAATTTGGCACCAGTTTGGCACCAGGTTTTGGTCTCCATGAGGACTACTAGTCCTGACAAGGACCTACTCAGTGCTCTTGGAACCTCGCCGGAGCAGGTACTAACTAAAAAAAGTCCTTGATACCAGGTAATATGCTAATGGAAACGCAACTTAGCCGTGCCGAGGCTAGTAGAGCATTATAAGTTATCTTGCCAAATAGCAAAATGCGTCAGCACAGCAGCTGTTGCTCCCAAAAATAAAAAATATCAACAAGGTGATGTTTCAGGCCCAAACCCTTCTTTAGACATATGGTAAAAAAAATCTAATGATTTTTTTGGGAGCAACAACTGGTGTGCAGACACTTCATGCAATTAATCATTTTGGCAACCGTGCCCAGCATGCAGTTTAAAGGGACCAAAGATATGAGACTAGAGTTTTAAACGGGTACTGCAATGCAAATGAATATTATTATTATTATTATATTGGAGAACATTGTCATTTTATGACTCAATATGATACATTTTCTAAATACTGCTACTTTAATTTGGATATACTTTCTGTATTGTAGCCGGTCATTAATGAAAACAGACATCAAGTTATTTGCATAGCCGGTGGCCAAGAGGAAAGGAATTGGGCTTGTAACTGGAGGGTTGCCAGACAAAATTATGAGACACGCTATGATTTTTTTACATCTTTGATATAAGTTACCTCTAATCTTGTGATGCAGATTGTTATATTTGACACTTTTTCTTAAATATTTTGTTGTTGGTTTTTAAAGCTTTTCATGGACTGGCACTGTCGTACTTGTCTGAGGCCAAATAACCTATAACAATAGCTTAGCCTTTCAAATTAAATCTGTTCCCACAATCGAACATTTTAATTCACTTTTAAAGACCCACCTCTTCTTTCTAGCCTTCACTTCAGGATGAGAACACTGAGAACATTGATGCCCCAAACCAAACAAGAGGGGACCCATCATTCCAACCTGTAACTTACCTTTTATAATGTGCTGCTTAAATTGTGTTGACCTTTAAAAAGACCACGCTTTTTAAACAGTGAGGGTTTATATGACTGTCTGTTCTTTGTATTTTGTTATTATTCTTTATTTGATATTTTATGTGTATTTCATTTTATTGTGAAGCACTTTGTGATTTTTATCTGTGAAAAGTGCTTTATAAATAAAATGTACTTACTTATCCGGAGGGATCTAACTAGACTTATACCATTTTACTATTTTACTCTTTTACTTGATTTATTGTGTTTTGTGCTCTTTCTTTGTACCTTGTTATTGTACCTTTTCCCTTGTAAAGCACTTTGTTCAACCCTGGTTGTTTTTAAATGTGCTATAGAAATGAAGTTGACTCATTTGATGATAGTATGTCCTGGTATGTCTTTACATGCTAATATCAAAATGTGGGATGATCTGTGTCTGTGGCAATAATGGATGGGCCTTCTTCCAACATATTCCTCCTTCTTTGTGGATATGTGCTGTGTGCTGTGTTGTTTACTTCATCCGTTATTGAACGAGCGCTCTGACAGTCTCCAGTCGTTCCGTTAGAGAAAAAGGAAAGATGTGTGGCCATGGCTGGGATTTTATTCATGCATTCACTTGTTTATTGATTGACAAGACTCGCCGTGTGACACGGATGATAGATTTATGTGTTGATTCCATGTGTTGCCCATGTTTTTTTTTTTCTTCCGTCAGCAGTATTTGATTTACCAGTCTCTGTTTTCTCTCCCTTGTCTCTTTTGTACAGAAAGTGTCCCAGTACACCATCATAGTCCAGGCCACAGACATGGAGGGAAACTTAAACTTTGGCTTGTCCAACACAGCAACAGCCCTGATCTCCATTACTGACATCAACGACAATCCACCCGAGCTGACAGTCAGAACGGTAAGTCCATACTAAGACTAAGACCTTTGGCTTTTTATTGGTCAGTGCGAGGGAGTGTATAAAAATGATTAGAGGGAGGAAGGCAGGGTTGTGGATGTTTTCTTTTTTACTGAAGGTAGGGAAGTCTCTTTTATTTCCGTCTTCTCTTGTGAGATTTATTATTAAAGAGTCCCATTGTTACAAAAAAGAGTCAATAATTCTATTAAAGGCTTGACGGTTGTTTGTGCAACTGCCTATAAACAGAGGACAATAGGCCTATTATAGGGATAGAATTTAGTTTTGTTTTTCATTGAAATCCCAAGCCTGGTTCCGGTTCTTTCATTCAGTGTCTTTCAGCGTTATTTATTTAACAGGTCTTTATTAAAACTGAAAGACTAGCTGTCTTATTACTATTGTGTGGTTTGCTATGATTATGTTAATTTGAAATAGTGTTTTTCTTGTATTTGGTTTTGTTTGTTTGTGTTGGAGGTCAAAATATAATCCAGTGTATAAGTTTATTGGCAAGAGTCGGATATACTGCCTATAGGTATGTTTGTAAAAGTGCCTTAGAATAAACCTTTTATATTATGTATATTTGGCTCCTGCACAAACACAAAAACCAGCCTGAGTGTGCATTTGGCGTTTTGAAGCAGAAGTTTCCTGACGCGCTTGGGAAGAGTGGAGAGAGTGGAGTCGTCCTCCTTTTTCTTCCAATCTTCATTTTCACCATTAGATGTCACTAATTCATACACACTGCACCTTTAAAATCAGGAGGACCTTTCTCTTAAAGTAAATTTGGATTCAGCTTTTCCGCTCTACTCATAATTAATACTACTAATAAATATCCCTGTCCCGTATGAGTATTTACACTGTAGTTGTGTGCATGAGTGTTTATTATTGTCAGACAGAGTGAATATACATGACCCGCTCACTGTCAAAGAGAGCTTTAAATCAGCTTTAGTGTGATTGCATGTAAAATATGCTTTTTAGAGACAGCTGAGAACCACATGCAGCATATGGAGAAACAGACAGAGACTGAAAGTACCGTGACTGAAAGTGTGATCGAGATCAGTCCAGATCCTCCCCTCTGTGTTTGCACTGCCAGCGAGGGCCTCTGCTGGCCAGCGTTTGTCTGCAGGCATCTGGCCCTGGTCCCTGATACCTCCACATCGGTCTGACAGGAAGCCAGGCTGCAGCTGGCCCCGCTCTGCTGTAGCACTATGTGTGGTTAGCACGGAGTTGTTTGTGTTTGACAGTGTGTGGGTCTCTGCAATGGCACTTTTCCATGATACAGTTCTAGCACTGCTCAGCCCCACGCTCCTCAGTTTGGCATTTTCCATCACTTCACAGCAACTGTTCGAAATGTCCTTGCTAAATGTTGGAGATTAACGTATGTTTTCAGGATTTTTAAGTCTTTTTAACTGATCTACATTTCGCCATTGTTCTGTTTGATTCCTATGTCGGACGTCGCTCATAACTCTTCCAGTGATGACGCTCTCTGACCAATGAGCGGCTGGCAGTCTCTTGACCTCACATTTTAGTCTAGCTCACTTGGAAACTTGCAGAGCAGGTACCAAAAAAAGCACCAAGTACTATCCCAGTGGTGTTCAATGGTGCCCGGTGAGCACCTGGTTGCCCGTGGGCAGCCAAGAAGGTGCCTGCACAGTTTTAATGGCTGACAAAATGTGTGTGTGTGTTTGTGTGTGAAAAACTTACAGAAAGAGACAGTTTAATTAAATAAAAATGTTCCATATTTTGTTTTCCTAGGATAACTTCACGTTGTATGAAATCCCTTGCGTGTATCCATATGATCACTTCGTAAAATATCATTGATATGGTTTATGAAAAGTGTGATAATCATTAAGAGTAAGCACTGGAATCAAGGTGTATGCAATTGAACGCATAATATTCATCATTTAAATGATAAATTGCATAAAATGTTAATATGGTAGCCCTCCATATTATTCGTTGAGCCGATAGTGCTAGATCTATATAACGGAGAAGCGTCATAAGAGGTTGGCATGTGCATTTCTTCCTTAGTGGACGATTTGATATGTATCTTGATACATGGGCTATGATACTGGTGATATGATGCTATTTATTAAGGAACAAGTACAGTGCATTATGCTTTGGAACGGGAAAGCCCTTGAAGAGGACATTCGAAGAAAAATGGAAGTGATGTGCTTGACGTATGACACATGAATCATTTCTGAGATCCGTTTTTGACATTGTAAATATGTAGCGATATAAAGTGAAGAAAAAAATACCCCAAAAAATAGATTTGACACAGTTCTGTTTCAGCTTAGTGAGCAAGCTTTTGAAGTCATATAATATTAAAATAAAAAAGCATTTCAGAGACATCCATATTCTCATTTCATAATGTCTTAAGAGCTTCAGCCAAATCATTTGGACTTGAGAGGTTAGGTAACGTGAAAGTAAAATGAAGATTAAACTTTAAGTCTTGTGAGCAAAAAGCAAAAGTCTCTGAAGTGTCTGTAAAGAGATTTGAGACAATGTAGCGAGGAAGTAACAGAATCACAGCTCCTCTGAACCGATGCATAACATGAGCGGACGGGCCTTCGATCAGCTCACGGTACATTTACATCCAAAACACTGGTGTATCGATGCAGTTTTGTCTTTTTCCTCCACAACCAATTACTGATTCATATCAGTTAACTGTTAGACCGCAAGGAGTAATTGATAAAGAAACAGCAATGGAAATCCGATGCTTTTAATGGAGAGTGTACACCGCAAAAATTGATTTTCAAGAAAGTCAAATAAGCCTGTTTCTGGGGAATTGTTCTTATGCTTTGCCCTAGAAAGAAAAATAATCTTGACAAGCAAGTTTTACACAAGGAAAAAAATATATCCAACAGTTTTAACAAGATACGACAGCTTAGTAAAACAATGGATTGCATGAAACCTTAGCTGCTCCTGTGTTGATTACTGGTTTGTTTTAAGGATGGGCTAAATACAGAAGTTAAATTCACCATCACAGATTGGTGTGTGTGCAAATATGAGTCATGTTAAGTTAACCTTTCTTTTTGACAGAAATTTGTACAAAGCTCTCTCAAATGTGGGCCAGATTTGTCTCTTGTCTGTCCTGTATTTCTTCATTTAAGGCACATTACAGTCTGAAAGTGGCTAGATTTGTCAAACTTTGCACACATCTCGGGCTGTTTGGCAGTATCTTGACTCTCTGTCCTAAGCTTGGTTGCAGGACAGAGTTAAATCCCTGACCGCTGCCTGACAGGCCTATATAGGCTGCATCATAGCTTTCCTCCATGTGACCCCTTGTATTTTTGAGATTCCAGAGAGAGAGAGACAAATGCTGTCTGCATCAAGGCTCAGAGGCAGAGTGAGAGGCAGTGGTGTCAGCGTCATGTGCTGTGATCCCTGTCTTCTCAGCGGGGCCGTCATCAGCATGTGTGTGTGTGTGTGTGTGTGGAGTACAATTCCAGCCGCGTTCTCTGATAAGAGTTCCCCAGCTGTCAGGGGTAGGACTCAATGAACGGGGCTGCTGCTCCGCTCAGAGGTGCTCTGTCCACATTTTAGGAGCTGGCTCCGTCACCGCTCGTCAACTGGGAGAAGCTCTGGACCAGAGTCCTCCTGTCAGCCAGAAACGGACACGCTACGCTCCAACAGACACGTTTTTGACACACACGCGGCACACAATGAAGAGACGTGCACATTTATGTACACTTTCTGGCCACTTATGAGGTACAGAAGACACTTCATATAGTGGCAGAGGCGCGAGTGTTGTCTTCTGCTGCAGTTTGACTTGTGTGTTCACAAACTCTGGCATCAACAAGGCATTTTTACCCAGAGAACACACTGAACACACTGAACATTCTCTCTTTTTAGGACTATTCTCCGTAAACCTTCGATATAGTCACGCGTTACTCTTAGTGGATCAACCGTTTCTGAAATACTCAGATTAGCGTGTCTGCCACTAACAACTATGTCATCCATCCATCATCTACCGCTTTGTCCTCCACAGGAGGGTCGCGGGGCAAGCTGTGCCAATCTCAGCTGACATAGGGCGATACACCCTGGACGGCTCACCAGTCCAACGCAGGGACACATATAGAAACAAACAACAACACTCTCACACCTACGGTCAATTTAGAGTGTCTAATTTACCTAATCCTTGCATGTTTCCTTGCGTCCTTGCATCCTTGCAAGCATGAGAAAACCCACACGGGAAGAACATGCAGAAAGGCCCTTGTTCCAACCTTCTTGCTGCAAAGGCAACAGTGCTAACCACTACACCAACCGTGCCATTTTCAAAGCAAATTAAATTGTTTTTTCATTATGGTACAAGTTGGTTTGGTACAGTGTGGTACGGTTTGGAATGGTAAAATCTAAGGTAAAAAATATGTACCTTACTGTACCAGTCGGAAGCACAGCTTTAACTAAATCACCTTTCTTCTCCATTCTGATACTTGGTCCGCCTCCCTAGATACATTGAGCTTAGATAGAGATTAGATATTTGTATAAACGAGCAGTTGAGCAGGTGTGCCTGAAGACTCTTAACATCCTCAGGATCTCTACTGCATGTCACACATGTGATGAGCCTGATTTTAGCCGATCCAGTAGATGCAGGGTTTCAGGACCCCTTGACTCCGAAAATCTAATAGTTTGATCTCACGCCACGACGAGGAACCTTGCGACCTACCGACAGAATCGCTGACATGTTTGATTTTCTGGGATTCGTCTCGGTAATATTGAGCAGTGAAAGCACAGAAAGCTTTGCACGTGCAGAGGACACCAGCGTGTGATTGGCGGATTTGAGATTTGCGTCAACAAGCAGTGGAACGTTGTATGGGAAAGCCATTCATGGAGATGCTTGAGGTCATTAAAAGAGCAGTAGATGCTGGCTCACCGTCTGTCACAGGTTCTGACGTGTGACTCAAAGGTGGTAATGAGGAGACGTGAGTCAAAAAAATATTCCTGTTGCTCCTCTCTCGCATCACCACACTTTCACATCGACACCCACAGCAAAGATATTGTTCTGATGCCTTTTTCCACTGCTGTCTTGTATTTTTTTGTTTTGCTTCCCACTCAAGCAACTGCACTTGGAGAGTAGTTCAGTAATTATTTGTGTGTTACAGACTCGAGAAGAATTCATAGCACTCTACAGGAGGCACAGGGAGAACCGTAGCACACTAATTAAGTGAAATTGCTTGTGGGGGCGTAAACCAAGCTGATATATTGCATCTAATTAAAATAAAAGACACATGTTTTATTCATTTCACCACATGGGCCTGAATGTGCTATGTTAGTGCGATGTTCGTCAATACGCAATGAATGAAAAGCCAGTGATACTTGCCACAATCTATCTAATCAAACGGTTTAATCAAGCGTATCACACCATCACTTCAAGTGGTCATTCAGGCACACAACAACAATGAGGAGCAGCTTGGAAGACTTGTGAGGATAAAGTCTCATTGTCCCTCAGTGTCAGCTGACAGATGCGCAAAGTATCCTCGGCTGGGTTTACCAAGGCTAGCAGTTTCTAAAGAATAGAAAAAGTTGTGCCATAGATCAGTGGATCATCTTTTCCTGAGTTATGTTAGAACGAGCAGGACACACGAAGAAGCAGCATGACATGTTTATACAACATGGGGAAAAAAACACGTAGGCGCCTGATGCCAACAGCTGTATCTTTATTACACCAGCGACGACATAACAGCCGTCTTAAGTGGACTAATGTCACTCTAATATCACTAAGCGTCTGCTTTTGGGACATTTACTCCACCTAATGCTGCCATTTCCCTTTGATGTTGTTTTCAGTAGCCCATGAAGGAAAAGAACAGCCCGTTTAGTCGTGGTGAGCTCCAGCTTTGCCGGGTAAAGTGGGACATTTTTATTTGCTGAGCCTGTTTTCAGTTAGGAAGCAGTAGATTTCCCCTGCTGTGCTGTGCACCTTGATGCAGATTTATTTCCTTCAAATGATTCAGGCTCTGTACAGCAGTGCGGCCTCGCTAATTTCCCCTGACTGGACTGTAGCTCAAACGTGACATGTCTACAGAGAAGAGTCGTGCGTGAGTGACCCCGTGTTGTGTATACTTCTGTTTGGTGTTGTCGGTGATGCGTACGCGGTCGACGGACGTGTTGGAGGTTCATCAACAATAGAGCCTGTCATAGTAGCAATGATGATGCTTTGAATGTCGAAACGGGAAAACACATTCCTTGAACTTGTGACCTATACTTTTATTTCTTTTTTTCTTGCTTATATTTTAAATGCTTGCTGCAATCTCACTTTATGTTGGGAATGTTGGAGCTGCACTTATACCTGGCGTTACACTGCTATCGCGCACATACACATACGCATTTGTTGCGCTCTCTGTTTTATTTTTATAAACATTGAACCCATTTAGTCATTTTCATGTGTCAGAGGCTGAGATTGAAAGTGAGAGTGCAGTGGAGAATTATTACCTTGCCTGAGTGGGGCAGTGAAGACCACATCTCCCCGGTGGTTTTCGTCAGTTGTTCTTGTGACAATGAAACATCACACTGATGTTGCAGGGAAACAGGAAATAAGGCTGCATGCCATCCTTTGGCTAGTGCTTTGTCTGCCAGATCCTGGTTCTCAGCTTTCTGCAACTGGTGATCGATGGCTGGTCTATCTTCCAAAGGGCACTGTAAGCTCTGTTATCACGATGGCTTTTGAGTTCCTGGAGAACAGAACTATATCCGGTTGGAGTGTAGTTGTTGCCACGTCCTCTGGGAAGACGAGCTTCTTTTTCAGGTCTAGACTCGTCTCCCGGTCGGATGCTTGGTGCAAAATGGACAGAAGTTTCATGGCAGTTCCACTTCCCCTGAGAATCCTTCCTTTCGAAAGCAATGCCTGTGGGGAGATGATGGTGTCCGACTGACTTTCTGCTGGTCAGTCTTTGTCTCGCCATTGGAAAAAGCCAGTCAGACAGTTGTTTCTGCTCCGTCCAGTATATCGCTATAGCTGCCTCGCTAGGGTGTGTGTGCAAGTAGTGGCGTGAAGCAATTTTCTTAGAAGGGACAAATGTAAGAAAACTAGCCAAAGGGTAGTGGTTTTGCTCGTGCAGCCTCATTGTTCAGTTATGACCTTTAGCTTATGACAGATATTGCTTTGTAATGGCCACTAATGGGTCAAGCCTCGAACTTAACTCATGTTCTAAAGAGTCTGCATGAGGACTGAGTGTCTTTAATCACCAGCAGTAGCCTTTAGTCATGGAGGGCCACTTACTGGTCGGGGGACAAGCACATACATTACTTCCCCTCTGCTTATGCTTGAAATGCGAATTCAAAGACTGAGAAACGCAAAAACTCACTGTATCTTCACTGTACACAATTCTGTACAGAAGCCTTTGAAAGGTTATGATGGCAGAAAATCCAATTTGGCCGAAAAAAACATTAAGGATGTGTTGAACTCGGCTTGGCCCAAGGGTCACAGTGATACATCGTTTGTGAAAAACAGATGAACAAGTCAAAAGTTAATGTACACACATGCATGTCCAACTTTGTCCTGTGGGTGGCGCTAGAGCTCTCGAGCTTGCGTTGCTTACACAGTATCACCACTTGAACCCAAGTAACGGGTGGTCTGCTGTTACATTATCAGGACCTGCGAAATGAAGGCTAACCTGATAATGTAATAACCTCCCGTTAATGTAATACTTTATTACATCATTGGTAAAAAGTGTATTACATTATTGGGAAATGCACTTTATTACATTATCAGGTTTTATTACATTTTCAATGGACTCAAGTGCAAATTTTTATTACATTATCGGGGATTTATTACATTATCAGGTTCTACATGGCTTTGCATTAAACTCTGTGCAATAAGAGGAATCAGTAGTTCACGCACGTTTTGCAAGTCACAGATAATGGCCCTTAATCAGAATAGTCTCACATAAAAATGTGTTAAATGCTAAGATTTTTGGCTCAGATTTGTCATAATGAACCTAAAAATGATTGTGCTGTGTCTCAGTGACAGAAAAACAGCACCATTTGCGTTTTTATTATTCCCTGATAATCCCCGCTTTCCCTTTGTTATTCTCTTGACCACCGTCACAGGGTTTTTGTACAAATAACTCAATTTGTCGCACAAAGAAATTGTGTTATTTCAGATCCAAAACACTGCAGAGAATAGTGTTCTCCTGGTAACACCAATGCTTTTCTTTCTTTTTATTTAGGGATTCACCTTTTAAAAGTACCTGTGTCTTTAACATTGTCCTGCTACTGCAGCAGCTTTATGACAAGCCTCTTTAAGAAATTATGTTTAAAATAAAAAGTTATGGGGTGGGCAGCTGATTTGCCACTAATAAAGCTCTGCTCATTGAGTGTATTAATAAACTTAGAATATAAAACACCAAATAGCCACAATCTATAATCCTGACATCACATATTCTGACTTTACAAGTCGGCGTTTTCTCCACCCGTCTTCACAGAATCCTTCAGAATCCGAGAGTCCGTGTCTTAAGTGGCTTATCTGTGGATCCATATTGCATTTTAAAGAGAGAGTAGCCATTTTGGAAGCACACTCACGCCCTACAGTCAGCACCATTGTGTGTGTGTGTGTGTGTGTGTGTGTGTGTGTGTGTGTGTGTGTGTGCGCGTGCCTCTGAGTGAGCGTTGCTGTTTGACAGTGTGGCCAAACAAGCTTGGAGGGTTTGTGGTGGTGTTTGTACTAAAGCTCGGGGTGAAAATGAAATGGAGGAGCCCACACACCAGGGACTGGGAGTGCATATTTAATTTGTTCGGTGCTTATCAGCCTGGTCACACTGCAGGGGATAAGGCAGAGAGAGGCGGAGACACAGAGGGATGGAGGGAATGATGGAGGAAGAGAGGAGTCGGGTGGTTTTTGGACACGGCTTCGGTCCCTTGATGATGAAGCCATTAAAGTGAACAGCAGCTGGCAGACACAGACCATAAACAAGTTAACGCTTCACAAGAGGAAACACAGATTATTGTCTGACAATGAGAGCTTTTAGGGTGTGTGTGTGTGTGTGTGTTGTCAGATATGTCCCTACAGAGAGGGACATGTATCTTTTGCACTGTAAATTCTTCTCCGGGCTCTGCAGCTGTCACCAAGTTTCCTCCAGAGTTGGTTGAGAGGGGAGTTGTTTCACACTGCACTATAATGAAGATCATTAACCAAAGATTATTCCTACCGCTGCCTTAATTACAGCACTTATCTAATTGCATATTAAGACCTAGATTTGGTGAATGCACAGAACCTAAATTACATGGGTAAACAGTTAATTGAACAAATCCATTAGTTCAGATAAAGAGTTTCTTATGAGGGGTCTCGCTGTGGAATGAGGGACCGCATTAACATAATGTGAGCTATGATTCTCTATTATCGACATATTCCTTCCTCTTTACTTCCCACCCTTTTCTTCAGCATCTGTTTTTTTTTTTTCCTACCACTTTTAATTAGTTTTTTTTTATGTAATGAGCATTATTGGCTTCACCCTAAAAGCAGCTTGTTGTCATAATAACAACTAAGGGAAATGTTTACCAAGTGAGATTTGCATAAATAGATATTCTAAATCAAGTTTATTAACATGCATTATTTTGCCGACTGATGGAACACCATGAGAATAATCTATTCAAAAGTCACAGTAAAAACTGTCCTCTCATTGTAATAGCAGCCCAAAAGAAAGCAGAAATCTTTTAGTAATTCATGGATATCTTTGAGTTAAATACCAATGCAGTTCCACCAGTAATATTATTTACTGGTAACTAATAGGGATTATATAAAATAACCCCAAATTTGTGTATTAATAATTTAGTTTTTTGTCTGTCTTGTGATGATGTGCACACTTTTGATCATATTTACAAATGATATCGATGTAACAAATGATCTTAACTCTAATTAACGTGTTATTTTTATTAGTCAAATAATATTTGTACTTTTATGGGTGAGTGTAACTGTGAAGTATAGGCTAAGCAAGTGATAAGAGCATAGACAACTGATTTAACTGATGGGAAAACACTGAGAAAAAAACCCAGAGAGAAACTATACAACACGAGAGCTGACCATGAATGCAGCATGAGTGGAGCCTGAATGGTTTGATAGCACTGATATAACTTTTATATTCTGTTAAATGCACTTTGAGCTGTCCATGGGTCATATATGACACATATTTATCAAAGAGAAACTAATCTTTTTGCTGTTGAATTCCTGCACTTTGAGTTGCACCCGGGTCAAGTATAAAAAACACTTTTATTTTTTGTTGTTATGTACTTTGTGGGGTGTGAAGGACAGGTTTGACTAAAATATTTTATCTCAAAGTGGAAAACATTATTTCTTGTACCCCAGATTGTTAAGGTACAGTTCTTTTATTATATTCTATGCAATCTATCTATTTTCTATCTATCTTAATGGCTTCGGAAAATGTCTGACCCAGCTAAAATTCCTGATTTGAAAATGTGTCTCAACTATTGTTTGTAATTAAATAGCCCTGTAATATAGTTAACCACCTCTTTTCATGTATACATATACATATGGAAACACCATAGTGTATGTTTGAAGATTCAAATATAAAATAATCTACTGACTTCCACTCTGCAGTTTTCCGGGGAGGTGCCAGAGAACAAGGTGAATGTGGTTGTGACCAACCTGACGGTGGTGGACAGAGATCAGCCGCACAGCCCCAACTGGAACGCCGTCTACCGGATCGTGAGCGGAGACCCGTCTGGACACTTCACCATCCGCACCAACCCCATCACCAATGAGGGCATGCTGACGGTGGTCAAGGTAAACGTGAAGCTCTTCTCAGCCCGCGGGCTTAAAACTGATAACCAGCTCTTTCAGTGTGAAAGTAAACAATTGCTTCCATCGTTACTCGACTCTGCATCTGGCATCTTTCCACCTGCTCTAAAGTGCCAGATGCTGATGACTAAGAACTCAATCTCACAATGTTTTCACTGAGTTGTTTGCCATTTCTAAAATTGGAGAACAGTTACAGCAAATCATGCAATCAGCTACACTCGTTTGACTCCCAGCTGTCATTATTTTATTTTTCCTCTCTCTCTCTCTCTCTCCTCTGTAGCCAGTGGATTTTGAAATGAACCGCGCCTTCATGTTGACGGTGGTGGTGTCCAACCAGGCCCACCTGGCCAGCGGCATCCAGTCCTCGCTCCAGTCCACAGCAGGAGTCACCATCTCGGTCCAGGACGTGAACGAGCCTCCTGTTTTTCCGGTCAACCCCAAGATGATCCGCTTTGAGGAGGGTGTCCCCGCCGGGACCACTCTCACGGTGTTTGCTGCACAAGACCCTGACCACTTCATCCACCAGATAGTCAGGTACAGTTCTGACGTGGGGTGCCTGAACACCAAAATCCATTAAAACACACCAGTAACAAGCTGTGGGTGCTCAAAAGTGAGGCTGTATGAGGTGTCAACACATTATGAGCACTGACTTTAACCAGCGTGCGTTCTTAAGAACATGTCTGCCACTTTATCGCACCTTTACACAGTCGTTTCCAGCTGTTGACTGATGTTTGTGAAGTGCTCACTCTCCATCACCAAAGTCCATAAAGAAAATCAAGTGTTTTTAGCTCACAAATGTATTAAGATATTGTAGTGTCGAGCAGGTGAAGATTAATGAATTAAATAGTTGAGTGAGTGGCTTGAGTTCCCCCTGGCAGCCATGTTTTCAGTGCAAGCGTCCATGTTGGTTTTCAGTGACGTCAGAAATGATTATAACAGCTTGAAAGTGGTCATTTTAAATGCTTTTATACTCTATATTTCCATGACAGAAATCTGCAGGACTATGATAATGAAGGACACTGATTACACTGAGTGACACACTGTATACTATAACTGCTATTAGGTTATAAGTCATTTATTTAAATGATCCTTCAAGTTATGCTGCTGTTAACAACTAATCCTGACAAGATCAGTGTTTTTGCCAGAAAAGAGGTCCTAAAGAGGTAACAAATACAAACACACACACACACGTGCACATCCCAGGCTCCAGTTACCACCCTGTTGCCGAGCGACTGGTGTGAAGAGGTCACCCTGTAATGAGCTGGACACTTTGCCCACCCTCCTTAGATGCCTGTCTTCTCGTTCCCTTCCTCCTTATCGATTGTTCCCTTCATCCCTTCCTAAAAGGGATGACACAGTTTGGGCACCGTGCCATCCCTGCATCGACCTTGCGCGCCAGAAACCTCGACGACATGCCCGCTGAGGTCCAGCGGCATCGCTGTGCTCCACGGCTAGCTCCGGCGGGAGCAATCGATTTTTCCCTAATGTCAGTGAGACGGCCTCTTCCACCGAGGAAACCCGGTGGAAATGTTACCGAACTGCAAGGGAGGTTGGCGGGAGCTGTACTCTTATATACTGCATAGTGTACAGAGGAAAAGACATGTCACACAAACTTAAGAGGGCTGAGCTCCTCTCTCCCTCTGTGGAGAGACACAACTCTCCGTCCTGCTCCCTCACTCCTCCTGACCCGATCACTCAGTCTGTGTGTCCGTTATTGGCAGGAGCTCAGAGCAGTCATCTTCTCCAAAAAGCAGTCTGCCAACAGGAGTTCATCCCCTGCTCAGACAGCCTTGTCTCTGTTGTTGCCTCTGTATTCCCTGTAGGTGACCTCACTTGAACCCCCCCTCTGCACAAAACTGCACAAAAGTAGACTCACAAATCCACACAAACATTCACGCATGGGTGAGTGAAAAGCCTGCGCCTGAGCAGCAGATGGGAGAGTGTTTTTTTTTTATGCGTCCCTCTTTGAAGACAAGGAAAGAAAATATGTTGAGGTGAGTTTTAAGTGGCAGCAAAAGCAAATGAAAGAGTTGTTCGTCTAAAAGTGCAGCGTATAAAAATGTGCTGTCATCCTTTCCAAGACGCTCGGGAGTTTTCATTATTGTTGCACCTGGCGTTACTAAGCAACCAAAAGCTCTTGTCTAATTACTAAAAAAAAAAGGACTAAGCCAACTTAACGAGAAGATTCCTAAAGAATCAGGAAGTAGATAAATGGATTTCCAGCACTGTAAATCCCTTTTGCTGCTGTCTGGGTGTTTCACATCCTTCAAGCTAAAAGTAAACAGCATTTCACAGAGTGATCCTGGAGCTTCCTGTGGACGGTTTGGAGGTTCAAAGCTTATTTCAGAGTGGAAAAAAAAAAACAGTTTGACCTTCTTCTGAGAATACTTGGCCCACATATCAAAAAGCCTGAGCTTCTGCCACGAGGCCATCGCTCAGACTGTCCATTTGTCTGAAGTAATGAACGGTGAGAGCCAAGTTTTGACCGTTAGATTCCAACAGATCATTTGAAGTTCTTTCAAAGTCAAAATTAAATCGTGTTTTGCAATAAACTAATTGGATATAAAGTCTTTTTCGAGGCTTTTGGATCTGATTAAACCCCCCATTATTCAGAGTGAACCTCATCCTTGCATTTGAACTCTATTTTTTATTGTGAATATGGATTTACCAGTTTTAAACAATAAACAGTCAAATCGTTTTTAATTCAAACAAATCCTTGTTGGTACAGTTCTTCACATGCAAAATAGCTGGATGTGTTTTCTGCATAAACAAAGTATTTATCGTCTTTTATTCTCTGGACGGGAACATCATTTACAAAGCATCGTGTTCCATTGAAGAAGACATGAAACTATTGATTAACCATTCAGGAAAATGTTTAGTGAAGTAGAATATCGTTGTCCCATAGGTAATATTCATGTCCTGATATGGTCTGATGCAGAATGTTGTTTTATTTATTCTGATGTAGCTCAGACAGAAAGCTGGTGGTGATCATTATGGTCGTCCTCATGCGTTGCTCTTTCAGCTGCAGATAAAGACAGAAGGTGGTGACACATCTGAATCTGTCCTGCAGGGTAACGTCACGAGAAATCACATTGGCTTTCATCTGTTGACGATGTTTCCCCTCTCTTTGTAAAATACAATTACACAAAAAGACGTTGCATTGTTACCATCTGCCACTTTGCCAAGTGTACCAGTGCACATGTGTGAGTCCTTACCTGGGGGTGGAATTACTCCCATGCACGGGTGTCAAATTCAAATGACCTGGGGGCCAATGAGCATCGAGTCTGGTCTAGAGATAAAAAGTGAGGAAAAACAACTGCTCTGTAGTGTGTAGACAAAATGAGCTTACACTTACAACATAATGTTCCATCATAATATTGCAATCAGAATTTCAAATTAAAAGTGCTACGGAATGATGTATACTTCACTGTATACTGTACTTTATTATTAACGCTTAGAACACAGAGCATTTTGGCATTTTGTGATATAAAATTAATCATTACTTTGACTCAACGACACATTTAGTATTATATTCTATATTCTATCACCTCGCTGGCAGTTGTGCCTCAGCCACACGTGCCGTGTTAAATCGAATGGGGAGCTGCATGTGGCCTGCGGACCGCCACTTTGACACCTCTGATCTAACGCAACTCGTGTCCGCCTCCAACGCACTAAATGTTTTAATTAAGTCCCATTTCCTATTCATCATGTTTTCCGGTGATCACGCTTACATTCTGAAACTGCACAGCCACCGACCCACCCACGATGCCCCGAGCGTCTCCCACTCTGTCCACCCCTGTGCCTCCTGTCAACACATGCTGACACACTGATCATCTACCTAGCTGCTGGCTGAGCCTCCCATAATTACTCATTCCTCACTAAGACTTTGAAAGCAGCACGTCCTCCACTCAGTCAGATGTTGAGACTCGTCATCGTAGTTAATGGGATTTATAGACGGTAATTGCAGCTGTCACCCTCCACTCTGGTGATGTATGCGGCGTTGATGGTGATGGGAGTTGCAGTGGTGGCTGTGTGGGTACAAAGAGCTGTGGCGTTGTTAAGAGCGCTGCCTGCCTGCTCGGCGTACGGGTTCAGGTTTTCATCGGTTTTCATGCTAATGAGCCGCCGCTATGATAAGCTCAGTAAACATATGTTCCACTCTCCATGTCACTGTAATATTTCAAAGGTGCTCGGCTTGGTATTGCTTATTATGGTAATGAACATGGAAACTGATAATGAGCACTTTGGATCTGCAAATAAATGGTTCAGAGCAGCTGGAGTTGCAGCAACTGTTGGCTGCAAAAGTTAATTTCTGGAATATGTTTGTGTATGTTTGCCTTTTGGATTTAATGAAGTCGTCCGTTTTTCTAACTCTCTCTAAACTGTCTCTCTCTTTTTGTTAACCCCCCTGTGTGCATGTACAGGTACTCGAAGCTGTCGGATCCAGCCAACTGGCTGAAGATCAACAGGACCAACGGCCAGATCACCACCATGGCGCTGCTCGATCGAGAGTCCATGTACGTCAAGAACAACGTGTACGAAGCCACGTTCCTGGCATTCGACAATGGTAAGTCTGGTAAGTCTGGACTAGACTGCTCTGTGTGTGTGTGTGTGTGTGTGTGCGCGTGCACGTTGACATGCGTTTTGAGTCAGGGTTAGGCACTTCATTGTGATGGTTAGGTTTAAGGTCAGCAGCTAGGGAGCGCATCATGTGTCCTTACTACGATATAAAAACAAGTGTGCGTGTGTGTCGTGATGAATTCATTGAGCATGTGAGGTATAGATGTTAAAGCATTAGGACAGCCGACATTAAAAGACTGAATTAATATTTAATAACACCAAAGTTAAATTGAACAAACAGACCCAGTTTGGATGCATACTCTTTGATGTAAGACTGTTAAGACTGAAAGGTTAAAAGAATACTTTATTTGATCAGTTTTGTATATACATACACACATATATACACACATACTTAAAATGATTATGATTTATGCCAAGGATAGCTAAGCTACGCGCGTATTTGTATATTTATTTATTTTATTTTTTGGCACATTTTGTCCTTCTTTGGCATGAGCATTTAAATCAATTATCACATTATCATATATTTAGATGCTGCAGAGAACACATTTAGCCCGTGACAATGGCCTTTTATGATGACTCATTCATCTCAGGGAGGTTTTCCTCAACAGTGAAACAACACAGTCGAGTCTGAGCCAGGTTTCCATTAAAATGTGTAACTGAATTTTCAAAAATTTGGTAAAAGAAAGGGCTTTTTGGGACTTAGGTCCTATCCACACGGAAACAGAGATTTCCCTATATGATTTTTTTTTTTAATAGTTTTCCACATACATGCATTTAAATGCATAAAACATAATGCCAGGACGATATGTGGTGCTGTTTCGCTGCCATAAGAATACAGAAAAAATATTTTTGCACCAAGGAATGTTTTAGTTTCCTCATCAGTCCACACAAACCTCATACCAGTCTTCCAGTGCAATCACTGCATATTTTGCACCACATTTCAAGATCCATCCGGCCATTGTCTAACGCTGTATCCTCCACACAAGGGTCGCAGGGCTGCTGATGCCACTCCCAGCTGACATAGGGCAAAAGGTGGGGTTTGCCAGTCCAAACAACCAGTTACTCACACAGGCCATTTAGAGTGTCCACTTAACCCCTGCATGTTTTTGGACATGTGGGAGGAAACCGGAGAACCACCACACAGAAAGGCGTAGACCAGAACCAGCAAACTTTCTAGCTGTGAGGCAACGGTGCATGACTCGTGCACCACTGTGTGGCACATTTCTTCTGTGTTTCACACCTGAGAATATGCATACAAACATGCTGATGGAAACACACTTAGTGTAACGTGTGTCTGTCTTTGGCCTCTTAAAACTGCCACTTTACACAGTCCTAAAACATATCAATTATATTTATGTTCATTCTGTAGGTATTACTATTTGACTTCAGGATAAACCACTTTTTGAATATGTTTTTAACACGATGATACCGCGCAGTTTGCTGCTTTCCAGTCAGGAAAGGGAAAAGCAAAAACTATTTTGTTCATAAACTGTATCTTATGCTGTATGCAGTGATGCTCATTCCCATGTTGTCTCGCGTTAAACGTCAGATCTGTCAATGAAGTCAGAACAAATACAGGTGCTTGATCTCTGTGTCGGCAGGAGGGACTCAGGTGTTTTCTACTCCAGTGAGAAATGAGGGATCGTTTGCCCCGAAGCAAACTAACCTAAGCTCAAAGTGTTGACTGCCTATTGATTCTGGAGCCCAAAGTCAACAAGGGGATATATTCCACTTTGATTGAAATTCTCTTTACTTATTCTCCTCAAGCGGAGCGTAAGAAAGCAACAAAGCACCCAGCCAATCATCGGTCGATGGGACCTGGGGCCCGGCCAGGGCCAGCAGACATTTACATTGTTGATGTAGCAAGTTGCTGCGTGATAGAGGGAAAACAGTTGAAATACAATGCTGATGAGTTACCGTGGTAAACTCTATCCATGCTACACTGCATCAGTAATTTAGTCAAGCGTGTTGACAGTGAGTGTGCAGGGGCTGTCAAGTGAATATCAAGGCCCCAATAAATCACTGCAGTCTGTTCAGCAGAGCAGCACAACAGACTCCTCTCCCTCTGTCTGTATCTCTGTGCCGTAATGTGGTGCTGTCTAATAACTCACTATTCTCTAGAAACGAGTCTGAGTGCAATGTTATTGTGACACAACAATCTCATTTTACCATCACACGGTGTGAGTAAATTACTCTTTAATCCAACCACCAAAGGTTTGTCAGATTAGTGCACAGCAGTGGAAAAACAGTTTATTACAATGGGCAGCAGCAGCAGTTGGTATTTTCTGACATCCAAAGATAATAATAATAATAATAATAATAACTAGAAGGCCCCTTTACGTTCTCTCAGTACCTCCCTGTCTACATTTTTTGACTGATCTCTTTTAATGATTTGAAATACATTTCAAAGTTTCATCCAGATTATGGTTTAAGTTCACATTTAACATATCTCAGCGACATTTTAACAGATTGGGATGAGCGTTGCCATGCTTATGTAAGTTAGTGATAGCGATGAGCAGATACTGCAAGTGCTCTCGTTTATAATGAGAGTTTCTCCCTTGTGTGCGCTTCCTGTCATTGTCTAGTTATCCCTCTATGTTGACTGTCTGCCTTGCCCTGATGTGTTTCACCTGCGTTCATTCATCCTTGCCTCCCTGGTGTATTTAGTCTCAGTCTCTTTAGCTGCGTTGGCGCCGCAGTTCTCGATGATGATGTGTTGCCTATGTCGGATTCTTTTGGTGGACCTGCTTACATTGTCTTAAAAAAAATGACCCATCATTGATATCTGCATTTACACTAGTTCACACTTGGGGAAAACAAACCACATGGTGCTCGTCACAACTGACCTGAAAATGGAGGTAAAATTTCAAAAACCTCTGCACCAAAGGCTTAAAAGACATGAAACCTCATGTTGTGTTTTTAGCCCTCGTCCTCCATTGTACTCCGCTGCAGAGAGTCATATTCAGTGGTAAATATCAAACGTGTTTCAGACTCCGATGCGTCTGATTTCGTCCGTTAACCCCTGACACTACAGGATCATTTGGCCAGATAATCTGTTCAAATCAGCCTAAAATCAGAAAGCACCCACGATTATCCTCTAGTGTAGTGCACATGTGCACTATCTACGATCACATGACTCTCAAACTGTGCAAAGGAGGACAAGGGCTCAAACCAGTGGACTCATGGCGAGGTTTCATGCATTCCAAGCTAAGATTTAAAGAATATAGTAGCACCACTTTCACTTCCATTTCAGTCTGCTAACAGTTAAAAATCTGATATAGGCAACATATCAGAATTGGGCATGAAGACCAGCAGTGTAAATATGATTTGTGCCATATTGGAGGAAAATATCAGAATTGAGTGAATAATAAAAACAATAAAAGCAGTGGGGAGCTAAATAGCCCTGAACTCTGCTATATATACATACAGTACATAGTGCTAGTGATTTTTTTGATTCCATCCACTGATTTTATTCACGCAATGTCTCCATATTTTTTTAATAAATGTTACCAAAAATCCAATTAATTAAACTCCACTTATATGCTTGCTTCATAAAAATACTCTTTTTCATTATTGTAACGTTCCGCATATGTTTATTTCAGTCACTTGAACCGCATCCCAGAGAAAACAAACAACTTCAAAAAGCGAGCTTATCATTTATGCGTCTTGTGCGATACATACGGTGCCAACACTTTAATGATGTGAAGACTACACACGCTGCATTTCTCTGTGATATTACATATTAATGTCTAAATAAACAACAATCAGAGATGAAGAAAACATCCCTCTCCATTATTGATCATAAGAGTTTAAAGTGCTCCAAAAAAAAAACAACAAAAAAAGCAGCTAATCTGTTTCATTGGGACTGTTGGCTTGTGGTTTCATCACACTTCACTGACGGTGGCCTGGACCCTGAAATCAAATGCAGCTCTCCAACAGTCACATTTTCATCCAAATATTGGTGCATGGAAATGCATGACATGCCGGTCTAGTTCTGTCATTTTTGTACACCGCTGAGAGAACAGTTGTCGAGACTAACAAGCTGAATGAGAAAATATGTTTGGAGGCCATCATGATGAAAAAATAAAATGCATCAACACTCTCTCGCTGTCGTTTTTTTTCCCAGTCCAGGAGTTAAATATTTAACCTCACACTTGAGTTGAGCCTCATTACAAATGTTTTCACTGCTTTAATGTTGCACTGAGATGAGACAAAGTTCACTTTGCTGCTTTTTTTTTTTTTTTTGGGGGGTAACCAGCGAGGCGCTTATTCCCAGCGCCATGTTGAACAGCATCAACAGAGGCAGAAAGAAAAAAAACACCAACATTTGTCAGTCAACTAAAGTGCAGTTCAGGAACAGCGTGTGCCGTAATCAAAGCACATTAGAGCTCCTGCCATTAACGGTGCATAAAACATCACACAATGTCTCTTCTAACCTGATTCGGTTAAAATAAATCAAATCAAATAAAAAACCTGAATCTGTTATGTTGGCTGTTTGTGTGGGCGCAGTGAGTGCTTGAGTCATTTCCCAGCGGGCATTGCAGAGTGCAGATAACAGCAAAACTTTATGTGAGCATTGTCCCCTTCGGTGCGAGTCTTGACGGAGACTTTTCTGTGAGTTGCCAGGACTGAAACATTGATGTGTCCTTTAATATCTTAGAGCTGTCTTGTTAGGGCTCTCCACCACAAATGTATACTGTCCTCACACATTCAGACCCTCAGTACACAACATATTTTTCGTCAGCCGCCTCACACACAAATCAGCTGGTTAAATGTCATCTCTCAGCTCGTTTTCACCCTCCTTGCCTCATCCCTGTTCAATCCTTCTGTCCATTAGTGTTATTATCACCATCTCCTCCTTTTTGACCTTCCTTCCTTCTTTTCCCTCTCCACTTCCCACTGTCACAGGTTCCCCTCAAGCCAGTGGGACAGGAACCCTCCAGATCTACCTAATCGATGTGAACGACAACGCTCCGGTGCTGATCCCCCGCGAGGCCCA
Source organism: Solea senegalensis (assembly GCF_019176455.1). Lineage (NCBI taxonomy): Eukaryota > Metazoa > Chordata > Actinopteri > Pleuronectiformes > Soleidae > Solea > Solea senegalensis. Next base: position 5,820,712 of record NC_058024.1, read on the forward strand.
AGTGTGCGAGCGCGCTCACCCCCACTCCAGGATCAACATCACAGCGTCGGACGCCGATACCGATCCCAACGTGGGGCCCTTTGTCTTCGAGCTGCCGACGTTTCCCGCCAGCGTTCGCCGCAACTGGACCATTTCCAGGCTGAGTGGTAATTGAATGCTGTGCTGTGTGGTTGGATTTATACAGTCAGTTTATTAGGTACACCAGTTAAACTGCATAACATGGCAGGAACACAGTTTTAGGCGTGTATGCTGCATTCCATATACTGTACGTCGGGAGGTGGAACTGGGAGTGCATTTTTCTGAATAATGTGCTCATTTTATGACTTTATTATTTTTAATTTATCACACTCTGTATATTTCAAGTAGTTTATGCATATTTGTTTAGTAGCTTTTCTGTATATTTTATTATATTTTATTTTTCATTTGTATGCTGTGTGCTGGAGTGGTTGTGTCTGTGCTCTAACCTATACTGTATGTACTGTCATGGCCAGGACAGTGCAAAAATAGGTTTTATTTTCCTGGTTACATAACAATAGGTTGTAATAATAATAGAAATCGGAAAAAGAACATGAATGCAAACTTATTTCGGTCTAGCCATTGTTAGCAGTGCACAACTACGCTCGACATGGTATAATTTGCTTACACAAACAGCGGCTAAAAAATTGGGAAGTTGGGAATTCCGACATAAATGTAACGCAGCATCAGTCATGGTCAAGACGAGCTGCTGAAATTCAAAATGAGGAAGAAAGTTGCTGGTGCCAGACGGACTGGTCTCGTCTGCAAGAATAAAATATCCAGCGAGTGTCAGTTCTTGAGAAGAAAATGTCTTGTTGACGCCAGAGGTCAGAGGAGAATGGCCAGACTGTTTTGAAATGACAGAAAGTCAACAGTATCTCAAATAAGCACTTGTAAAAACCAAGTGATGCACACGATAGTCTCTGAACAGGCGACGCATTAAACCTTGAAGCAGACCTTGGGCAGAGGACCACGCCAGGTGCCTCTTCTGCCACTTTGTTATTTTCATTTTAAAGTATTTTACTATTTCACACACATAAGAGATGCAAGATAGATGAGGTGAAGTAAAAGTATGAGGGAGTTTGTGGTAGAAAACCTACATGTGGCAAAACATTAGACACTTGTGAAACTCTAAGACCATGGTTCTCAAACTGTGGTACGTGTACCACCTGTGGTACACAAGCTTCCTCTAGTGGAAATCACAAATATTGTTCTACTGTATAAACCAGGGTATGTGGTCGGAGTGGAGCTGAGGAATTTTGACACCAGTGTGTAGAAAATGAAACAAATAACAAATGTACATAAAGTAAATAATAATAATAATTAGTAATAAATATTGTTCTTTTTACCTTATCTGTCCAATTCATTATTATGGCCCAGAATAATAATTTCCCAGGCTGCACTACATGATGTGTAGTGTTGTAGTTTATTATTTTTATTTTTAAAGAAGAACAATATCCATTGAAAGTGTTTAAAATATGTTGGTTCTATTCACATTTGTGTTCTGGAGGAACAGCTTAATAACATGACACCAGATCAAATCATTGTTGTTAGTGTGAAGGATAATCTAAATATACAAGTTGTTGTCCAGTTTTTCATTATTAGCTATAATAGTTATTTTAATATGGACTAAACTAAATAGATGTTGTGAACATTTCAAACATCTTCTGGTATCTTTTATGAACTGAAAGTGTTCAGAATTGAGTGTTTAATAATTTGGTGAAACACACATGACAGTCTGTGGAACATTATGAAAATGTGAAACATTCCATCCTTAAAGGACGCTGAAAATGTAGCTCATGCTTTTGTTAAATCTAGATTATTGTACTGTAACTCCTTGTTATCAGGGTGTTTCAACAAGTCTGTTAAAACCCTCCAGTTAATTCAAAACGCTGCAGTATGGATAAGGAGAGGACTAGCACTCGTTTTCTCTATCTTCACTAACTTTGAGATTCCTGGCATGTCTACTTTGATAATTATGGACATGTGAATTAGTGCTAAAAATGTGTTTAAAATGAATAAAGTGGCTGACGAGTATAACATGCTACTCTGCGTGCGCTGCTGAATTAGCGCATGGTCCCAACACACGGGATGGAAAACACCATCAGTGGAGGGTCCGGGGACAAAAATGTCTTACAGAGCCATCCAGTGCTGACGCACAATCCAGTGTCTGTGACAAATGAGATCCATTCATCTCTCTGTCCCCCGAGCAGCCGATCTGTCACCTAATCCACCCAGATGGATGTATCACAGCAGTTGTCGTGAGGACAAATCTGATCACATACCTGGCTTCTTCTCCCACGGAGACTCTTGTCTTAGGTCGACTGAGTGATAGATGTTGAAGGTTATAGATTCTCACGTTGTTTCCCTTTCACATTTATATATTGTCCTTCCTTGCATACGTACAAGTCAGAAGGATTGTTTGGACGCGGCTGTAATTTGATCCGTCATTTACTCACAATGACATGATGGCCTGCAGTAAACAAAATGTTCTGTCTCCAAACTACATTGTCTAATCTGATTTTCTCCTTTCCTCTTTGTCTTTTTTCCCTCCCTCCCCACTCACTCCCCTCCGTCTCATCTTGTTTTTTTTGTTCTGTTTTTTCACTTTCCACTCCTCCTACCTCACTCCCACACACCAGGTGACTATGCTCAGCTCAGGCTCAGGATTCCGTACCTGGAGTCAGCTGTGTACGAGTTCCCCATCATTGTGTCCGACTCTGGGAACCCTCCTCTGTCCAACCGCTCTCTGATCAGAGTCAAGGTGTGTCCCTGCGATGATAACGGGGACTGCAGCGCCACCGGGGCCGTGGCAGCCGCTGGTCTCGGCACCGGGGCCATCATCGCGATCCTCATCTGCATCATCATACTGCTCAGTGAGTACAACACAGAAACGTAAAGCTTCACACGTGTCTCTCTCTCTGTATTTGTCATTATAGCAGTGTTGCCTGGCGTTATTGTTTGCCCTGCACATACTGTGGACAGTGATTCCATATGTGTCACGACAAAAACCTGGTCGTTCAGCGCTTTGACAGAAGAGAAGCTCAATGAAATCTCACAATTTAGGGTTGCTTAATAAAACATTTTTGTTTTGCAGTATTTTTACCCTAATTTAACAGCTTCTTAAGTGATGGTTAAGTTGCTTGTTGCGTAACTATCTGTTAGCAGTAAACCAACCTTGCTAGATCAGGGCCGGCGACCCAGTGTACCAATCAGGAGGACTGCGAAGTCTCCGTGTCTCACGAGAAACACACATACACCATAGCCTGGTACCGATGGATGGTTGGGCGAAGAAAAGTGACCAGACTTTCAAAGTTGCACTTTATTTTTGACCCCTACACTTTTGTTTCTTCTCCTCACAGCCATGGTTCTGCTGTTCGTGGTGTGGATGAAGCGCAGAGAGAAGGAGCGGCAGGCAAAGCCGCTGTTGATCGACCCTGAGGACGACGTCAGAGACAACATCCTCAAATACGACGAGGAGGGAGGAGGAGAGGAGGACCAGGTATTGTTTTTCTAGTTATTACAATAACTAGTACTTGTGCTTTTTCTGCAGGTAAAACAGTTTGTGAGCCACTGAGTGTGGCACCTATTTTCTCCGTGTGCACTACCCTTTCAAAGTAAAAGCTCTTCAGCATGTCTGTTGACTGAATCATATTTCATATTTTAAGGCTTTTTCTTATGATCTCATATATATTACATAGACATAGATATATTATTATATTTTTTTTAAGGCTCGACAGCCACAACACTACTTATGAAAAGCAACATGTGTGTGATAATGTACAATTATAATAATAACATTATTATCAGAGTATCTGCAGATCAGCTGTCGATCAACTGTAATTGTTGCATCGCAAAATAAGACCAGTATATAAGGAAACATTTGGAAAGAGAACGACCTTTTCAGTTACGTCGACATACAACTATCGCCAACTATTGTTATTTTCTACATAAATGAACATAATTGAGTAATTCAGTAAACTATTATTCTTCACTGGCATTTGTGTTGTTTTCCAACACCTACACACACCAGGTATGTCTCACGCAAACACACCCACGGGTGCAGTGGTACACATAAGCATATTTTCCCACCTAAGCACCTGTTTGAGGATTTAGTATGTGCATTTATTTTATTTTTCAGCTGCAAGCTGTTGAGATAAGTCAAAAAACCTGCTGCGTTTGTTTTCATGGTAATTTACAACTGATTTTATTTACAACAGTGCTCGCTTTTATGTTCCATTTAGTTAAGACTAATGGGAAATCAGCAATAAATATAAATTGAACGGCAAGAACAAGAATAATTTGTATATAAATGTGTGTGTGTGTGTGTGTGTGCGTGTGTGTGTGTGTGTGTGTGTGTGTGTGTGTGTGTGTGTGTAGCAGGCTGTGAGGACACATTATGAATCAAACTTGAGGACATTTTGTCTCGTCCTCACAACTTCACAGTCAGGACTTGGTTTCTGGTTTAGAATTGTGTTGAAATGTTTGTGCTGCCTTGTTTCCATCGAGTCGACAAACCAGCAGCTCTGGGGAGGGTTGATGATGAAAGTATGAGTGAATGGATGAATGGCAAAACTGTAGTATAGAGCAGCTTTGAGTGGTCATCAAGATTAAAAAAGCGCTATATAAATACAAATCATTTACAGTAAATTTTTTGTGTTTCCATTAGGAATAGTCCCAAAATAACCATTCCCAACCATTCCATTTTTGTCCCTTGGGTCGCCAGAGTAATGTTACGGCATGGTATAGGTGGAGCTAGACCCACAACAGTCAGCTGATCGTGTGACAGAAATGTGTCTCTCCCTCGTGAGCGGTGTTTCTTCAACACCAGCTGTCTATTCTCATAAAAAGCTTGACGTCTTGTTGAGACAAACAGCCACAAACCAAGCAGGTCTATTGTGTTGTGGTACGCCTACGTATCTCCCTGACACGGAGAGGTTTCACCACATGTTTTATTTCAATACTTTACCAATACCTAAAATGTGAAGATTTGCATCTGAATCAACAAATAGCATCACAAGATCTCAATATACACTAGTTTTCATCTGAAAAAGCGGTTTAAGGGTTTAGTTTCACTAAACACATGTGCTGCAATGCAGGGAAAAATGGGTTTGAAACTGTAAATACTTTGATAATAAATAGAATTATGATGCTCATGAACTTATCATCAAACTGACTCTGCTTCGTCATCCAGGACTACGACCTGAGTCAGCTGCAGCAGCCCGAGTCCCTGGACCACATTATCAATAAGCCGGCAGGAGTGCGCAGGGTGGACGAGAGGCCCGTGATCACGGAGTCGCAGTATCCTGTCAGACCCAGTCTGCCTCACCCAGGAGACATAGGAGACTTCATTAATGATGTAAGTGGCAGAGTGGAGGAAAATGACACGTCTCAGTAAATGTCTGTGTTTATGTGCTGTGCTGATGCTCGCAGAGCGTCAATGTGACATCGCTGAGTTGAGTTTATGAGTGCTGATGGCTGACTGGCTGGCTTTTTTTTTTTTTTTGGAACGTCACACACCAGAATTGATTTTTGCTTCAAAGATGTGAAGTGAGACGTGCAGGCGTTTTACTTGTTTCTCCAGAATAGTATTCCTGTCAGGAGGGCCACTGCCTGAAATACTTTATTTGGCCTTTGTTTTACAGCTCAATGTCTGGCTCTGAAACAGCATCCAGACTGTGATGGGACAGTAAAACTATAATAGGTGGGTGAGCCAGATTAAAACACTTTATTGCAGTTTTTACAGTCTGGCACCCTGATCCTGTCCGTAAGTGAAAAATCATCACAGCCATTATATTATTGGTGAACCACAATGATTGGCCTAAATTCCAGGTCTCCCACACCCACCTCCGGAAGCAGTGTAAAGGTGTAAAGGTCCAACCAATAGACTGCATCTAAAAATAGACAATGTAATCGATTATTCATTAATTAATTAATAACTCAATCAAGTTTTGAGATTTTCCAGTTTCTTAAATGTGAATATTTTCTAGTTTGCATTATTTTCCTGCCATAACCTTCCCAAAAAAGATCGAAAACGCCCTCAGTTTTAAAGGGAATGCTCACAACTCAACAATCAGCTATAAATAAAAGCTTCCCTTACAATTTGTCTAATAACAGAAATAGAATTTGTCTAATAACATAAATCTTTGCTCCTGAGTTTAATAGTTGATTTCGATTGAAAACCACGTAGTGTGGATGTAGCCTCCACGCTTAGGATGAAAACAGTCTATTTACTGTCTCGTCTTTGTGTCCTCAGGGTCTGAGGGCAGCAGACAACGATCCCACGGCTCCTCCCTACGACTCCCTGCTGGTGTTTGACTACGAGGGCAGCGGCTCAACCGCCGGCTCCGTCAGCTCGCTCAACTCCACCAGCTCGGGGGACCAGGACTACGACTTCCTCAACGACTGGGGCCCTCGCTTCAAGAAGTTGGCCGACCTCTACGGAGGAGGGGACGATGACTGAGAACGGAGCTGGGGGGCTGGGCGGGGCTCGGGGGTCGGGAGAGGCGGGGTCAGGTGGAAGGATGCTCCTCGTAAAACCACGGGCAGGGGCCAAGGTGACATGACACAGGCTCTATTGGTAGACGTGTGCGGAAAGGACCCTGACATGGGCTGAGTCAGTTTCCTCACAACAACCAAGCCTGAAAAAACACGAATTCCGCTGCAACGCAACTGTATTCTGGCTCTATACTTTTTAGTGGCAAGTTTGTAGTGTGATGTTTTTTTTTTGTTTCTTTTTTGTTTTCTTTTTTTTTTCCCTTTTTGTTCTCTCAGCTCGTTGGACCCGCAGCTCTCTGGGGGACAAATCAAGGCGCTCGTGAGAGACACAAGTAGTGAATTTGTGCTTTGATCGATTGTTAAAACAAAATCATCTCCTGCTTTAGTCTTACACTGAAGAGAATGTTTTTTTGGGAAGATGCTCTCTTGACTCTCTCTTGTTCACTCTGTCAACTTGAATTTCCTTAGAACAGAAGCACTGTCGTTTTATAAAGTGCCTTTTGTGGTGTGTTTTTGTATCAGACTCCTGCAATCTCAGGATCGGTTGCCAGTTGTGCAGTACAGTGGAGGCTCGTTCTCTCTCGTCAGCCTCAGACCAGCCCTGCCTGTTACTCAACCCCTCTCCCCTCCACAGCGGAGCAGACGAACAACCCCAGCAGCCAGTCCCAGGAGGCAAGGACAAAACCAGGGCAAAAGATTGGATATCAGATATCATAACCCAGTGAAATATGGCCTAAAAGAAGCCAATGACAGTTGTTTTTTTGGGGGGTGAAGGCAACAATCTTCTCCAAGGACCTACTCAATTAGACTTTCACAAAGCATCACCTGTCGACACGACGGCCACAACTACAGCGACACGCTGACATTGCGTGAGACCATTTTTATACTCATGGGGTTTTTTCTAATTTAGCGGAGAATGCCTGCCTTTTCCTCTGTGGACTCGAGTTTAGGAGCCTTTATGTTGAGATGCTTGCCTGCCCTGTTCAGTTTTGTGTTGCTTTCGCCACAGTGTAAAGCTTACGTAGGCATGATCTGCTCAGTCAGACGGTGTAAGGAAGTGCAACTGGAAATGACTTGGTACAAAGACATTGAATAACGTATTTTTTTTCTCTTTTTTTTGTCGCCTTGAACATTCCCATTTTTTTATAAGCCAACAAAACTATTCAAAAGGTGCATGACTTTTTTTTTTTTCTTCAAAAATGTTTTACTCAAAGCACTTGTTACTATGTGGTGAGAATGTGAAAATAGTCAGCGGAAACTATATGAATATACTCTGTATAAAGACACTGAGAAAATAAAAAATACTGTAAGATACCTATTTTCGAAGTATTGATGACATAAAAATTGCTGCTCTTTTTCTCTAGCTCTTAATTGGGCTGAGGGGATTATTTTGGCCTGTTCATTATTGACACGTGGATGTTTTTTATTTTTGTCCTCCATTTAAACTTCATTCCATTTTTTTTAAGATGCCTGTGTATACATTATCATTTGAGTTTTGCTTCTTTTTTTTAAGTTTAGGAACGCTTTGTTACATTCCTTTTATACATACGTATGTAAAGAAAAACACGGCCTTCCCCTCTCACTCCCTGTCGTCCCTGACTGACGTGTTGCTCTTGTTGTCCTCTGGCCTCAGGACAGTTGAAGGTTCATTAGCCATGCCTGCTGATAGTTGTTCTATTATTCAGTGTATTGGAATTCTTTTACCCATTCATCTAGATACTGGATGTGTGCTTTAGAAAATAAACAAGACATGTTTTGAAAATGCGCCATCTTTTCCTGAATCTTCCCTTTGTGCATCATGACCACTTCAAATCCCACTCAAACTCATACAATAATTGTGTTTTAATTCATCCATCTCTAATGGTGTGCTCTATTTGTAGTTGGAATTTCTGAGGTTATTGGGTAATACCACTAATCCCAACATGGGATTACAAGATGGTACAAACACTGCTACTTTAGCATCAATAGCACTTTTGTCTTATTTGTTTCACAGTAAATCAGTTGTATATGTAACCCTCCCAGTTTTACTGGAGTATAATCCTCTACTCTGCCAGAGGGTGGCGTATACACCCCTGGGAATTTTGTAGAAGCACTCACCTTTCCTTTCTTCCAGTGGAGACATTGACTGAGAACATCAAGAATTGGTATGGAAATATCCTCTGACGGATAGAAATTCATAAAACCTCGTACCAACTATTGAAATATTGTCTGTCCATTAGGTTGGAAGCTGTGTGAGAGAGAGGCGAGCTCCTCAAGATAGCTCCGGTAAGGATGCTAATGCTAACCCAAGTGTCATGTTAACTGTGCTCCATTTTGAAATACTGTTCTTTTTAAACCAATCGGAGTTGTGACTTTGATACTTAGTGATTGATATCACATAGACACATATTCAGATTGTTTTGTCGTTGGAAATGTTTATAAACGATCGCTAATCGCGTTAGCCGCGGGCTAATCACGCTAGCCACATGCTAATCGCTAGCATTTAAATGTGAATTTGTTTTGATTTTGTAGGAAATGTTGGTAGCATTCACACTGCCTATTGTGCCTTTGTACTTTGTTTTGTTGACTTAAAACCATTTAATAGTAATTTAATAGTTAGTATTAATAGTATTTACTCTCTTGGTTATCATATTGTAAGATGATGACGATTTAGTTCCTTAAATTGCCGAAATACAGTACATGTTCAATGTGGACATGAGAAAAGTTCATCTTAACTGTTGAAAGAATGAATCATTTCAAATATTTGATTAAAACGTTATTAAGATGCATAGATAGATTTAAAAGGTTACGAAACATAAATATCTGGTTTCAGAACTTTAATGTTTTTTTATGCTGTAAAATGGAAGTACATGATTGATTGATTGATTGATTGTTCATAGGAACTGACCTATTTGATGTGATGTGATGCGTTAAACTCAAAAAGTTAGCAAAAAAAATATTTAACAGAGCAGTCTGGTGTATTTAGTGACAGCACTCCCAAAAGCCACATATTGTGAGCCCAAATCACAACCCGTTCATGTGCTCTGGTCATGCGGGTCAGTCGTAATCCTTTTAATGAACTGATTTTAATGATTCAGTACACCGAAAGAGCTGCTTTGCTTGCTATTTGTGAGTCGTCTATAAAAGGACGCCATGGCAGTTTCGTGCAGACGTGCTATGACAACACCACCCAAGTTAAGGAGGTACTGGTAATGGAGAATGACGTGCCTGATACCTGAGTGGAGCTGAGTAGTGCTAAAACTGTACAATGGAAAAGTGCCAATAGTGTTTAACAGTTTGATTATTAACCGCAGACATGATGCTACGATGTGTGTGTGCGCAAAATACCATGTAGAGCGTTGTTTTCAGTCTTGTTTAATTTTTAACTTCAGACAAACATACCACATAGCCTATAGCATTGTTACATTGCTAACAATGGCTAGCCTGAGATACGTTTGCGCACACACACACACACACACACAGAGAACATGCAAACTGAATGCAGAAAGGCCCTTGTTCCGACTGGGTCACGAACACCGGTCTTGTTGCTGCAAAGGAAAGAGATAAAAGTATGGTGGGTTTGCCAGTGTGCATGCTTGATTGAATGACAGGTGTGTGGGAGCTGATATATCCAGCATAGGAGGTTTCAGTTTAAGGGGCCTAATGATGCCAACTGCAATGGTCTTCCCTTGAACCACTCACAGTCAGACTGTTTGTAGACATGTTTGTTGTCGTACACTACACTACAATTATGTGTTTAATGTGTTGCTGGTGGTTCCTTGCCAGGTGGGAAGAGGGAGTCTCCTCGTTCACTTTGCAATCAGGTTCTCCCCAAGGCCCGGTCATAACAGCAAGAAGACTATTTTATCTGCATGTTACCAACATAAACTTTAGACTTTACTAAAGCCCAGAGCTCACTCAACTGTGTATTTATTTTCTCTCCATAACTAAACCTCACTGAACATGAATCCTTGCTGTTTGCAAAGCGAAAAAAGTAAAAGTAAAATAACAAACATTTAGAATGGTCCTGGATCAATGGATCAATTTAGAATTCTTATTCTTATTTGGTCAGTATATTACTATGACTTTTTGCTCTTCACAGTGGAATAATGTGTTTTTAAGTGTTAAGAAGTCGTGAAGCAGAACAGACTGCTGTTTGCATTTACAGCTAATCATTGGATATGACTAAAACCACTATTCATCGTTTTACTCCATCTCAGAGCAAGGAGCATCGCAGCCGTGCGTGGGGGTCAGAGAGTATATTTGTGTCCAATCCTGTGATTTCAATTAGTCAACCAAAGTGCCAAAAAACCCGCTGGGGACTTAAAGGGTTTTAATCCTCTCCGGCTGTGTGTCTATCAATTAGCCACACCATTAATCCCCACGGCGTAATCTCATTAGATAGAACGCCTTTAATGAGACACCCAGAGAAAAAGCGCAGAGGCAGGCATTAAGAGAGAGCGAGAAAAATGAGGTGGTGGCAAGACACAGGTAGGCCATGTGGGGAGGTGATTAGTAGGATGGAGGAGAGGGTTCAGCAGAGGACGACGTGAGATTTGAGCACAGCGGGAACAATGCATAACATTTAGCAAGTACTTTTGGGGAGGAGGTGGGGGGAAAAAAGGTTGATTTGACGAGGTGAAACAGAGACATGCTTCATCTTGTATTGTTCTGTGGCCAGGAATTATAAGATGACAGGTAGAGGTGAGCAGAGATACTGGAGTGTACAGGACTAGTTAATGAGCAGAGCTTTGATTCCCCCACTTTAATCCACACCGGAGTATCCCAGTAATGAGGACAGCCAGTAATAAACCCGAGGTTAACCTTTACAGTAGTACAATAATGAATTATTTTATGGGCCCGGCAGGATTGTGGACCCGTGTTAATAAGAGGGTCATCACAGGTTGGATCAGCTGCTCTGTTATAATAATCACGTTAGTTAAAAAGTCATTGTGGTCACAGTCAGTCGACGGGTAAGGAGATTAACTTCAGGGGAGGTTTCTTTGATGGGCTTAAGTGGAGTTCACTTGGTTTCCCCATGGCAGACACAGGCAGAGAGGAAGTAGAAAGCAAACTAGTTGCCTCCTTGATAAATGGTGTATATACGTAGACTGAGAGCTTGGCTGCTGGCTCACAGCCAGTGCCTTGTGTGTTGTAAATAAAGTTCTCCTCTTCAAACATGTCCAAGCCTGGCTCTTTTCATTTCCTCTCCATATAGCTAGTGGGTCTCTTGGGCCCTGGTGCTGGGAACAATCCAATCTGAAAAACACCAGCCGATGTTGTCTCTGATGCCGGCTGCGTGATCAACTGTTTGCGGTTTAGTGTTGATGTTGCTATTCAGTGGATGTACCACACCACGAGATGGGCTGACTGCTGGCTGCTTTTCTGCTGACACCACTCTCAACCTCCTGCTATTTCAGGACTCAGTCTAAAATGAGATCAAAGCAGCAGAATAAATTTGATGTTCCTGCGGCAAGAGGGTGGAAAGGATATCTACTGTTTAATGACCAGCTATTTATGGTATGGATGTCTGGTCCGGTGGAGACAGGCTGCTTATCAGTCAGTGCTGAAACACTCGCTGCTCCATAAACAGCCCATGAAAAGAGCTTTTCCTATTCCCTTCTTTTTGAATATGCAGTAAATGTATGTGTTATATTAAAGGGATAGTTCAAGTCTGTTTTATTAGAAGTATTGCTTTTTTTGGGGGGAGCAGCCCATAGTGGAAAGATAACATGAATAGAAGTTAGCTTGTGACCGAAGGATTGTTGGTTCAAGTCCCACCAGGTCAAGGGCTGGACTACCCCTGAGCTAGGAACCCAATCCAATTGCTCATTGTTAATTAGACATTCTAAATTGATCCCAGCCACAACCAGTGCACGATGTGTGCCAGCCCCAAGCCCAATGGATCAGGAAGCAGGAAGGGCATCCAGTTTTAAAAATCTCTCCCAAATCAAATATGTAGATTATCCACTGTGGCAACTTCCAGAGAGGGAGAAGCCAAAAAACAGGTCCAAAACAGACACATGACACAGAACACGGCATCTCTAAGAGCAGTGCATGGTCATAGTAAATAATAAGGCAGACATAATAGGAAAAGTTACAAAAATGAATTCATGAATTAAAAATAAGTACACATAAACTTCTGTATATACATTTGCACAGTGAGGAATCACATACAGTTTATAGCAGCCACAGTTCGGGAGTCCTGCCCCTCGAGCTCAGGGTCCCATATCTTGCCAAATAAATCTCCTCTGTCTTCGTTATAAAGTCCCAATCTCTCAAGATTTGACATTTCTCTTAACTGCGAGTCATATGAAGGTGCAGAGTCAATTTTCCAGAAACGTAAAATTGCTACAAGAGGGTTGGGTAATTAACTCTTCCCAAAGGCCTCAGAGTAAATGCATTTCCGAAAGCTTACTGATCATGGATTTACATCGATTACAAACGGGTGAGACAGTCGGCGTAGAATCTATGTAGCTTCTCCTGTGAATGATGGAGCATTTTAAACTGTGTAAGGATGTGTCTGGTATGAACAGAACATTTATGAATACTCCATAGACATTCCTCCCAGATATCATTATTTAATTCCACATTAAACTCAACTGCCCATGTTTTTTTTTAAACACCTCCGTACTCAGCAGACCTCTATCATGAAGGATATGATAAAAATAGGAAAGCGCCACACGGCTGTTTGGTGTGTTTGTTCGCAACTTCAGAGTTTGGTACATCGTAAGTAGTTCACATATTTTTTTAATGTGGTTCTATCTGCCAACAACTGAAATGGCTGCCTTTTTCACTTTGAATGTGGGCAGCATCAAGCGTTGTATGTGGATCCGTTGCGGCTGCACACTTGAGGGAGACGGGAGTCAGACGCTGTGAGAATTGAGGCGGTCTTGCCCACACCACTTACAAATTCTCCTTCTTCTCCTAATATATTCCGGCAGGCTGTGCAGCAAGAGGTTAAATGCCGCCCTCCACAGTTTGAAGTCCCAACTCGTTCTCGCCCCTCCAAGCCTGACTTGGGATTTAACCCCTTATCAGCCAAAACATCTGAAAAATCTGATATAGTTAAACCTATCTGATATACAATGAAAATATTTCAAATTTGTTTAATTTTTGTTTTTTTTCCAATTTTAGTTTTGTGTTGTATCAGTTTTATTCATTTTAAAATAATTTTTGATGGATATTATTTTATGTAATACTGGAATAAATGGATTCATCAATGCAGACGCTCGTGTGAGATGTATCTCTGGCTGAGAGACAAACATGGACAAGCAAAATAATTTCCCTTAAATCCCTTTATTTAAGCAAATGTGAATATGATTCACGGGCAAAACTTATCGCCACACAGTTTTCTGATTTGGAACAATAGGTCAAATAAACCTGGTTAAGCTGCGTCTTCATTTGAATCCTCAAATTTAAATTTTAAATAATATGAAGAATGGGTTGAAATGAGTAACTCCCAAAAAAACATGTATTTGTGTTGCGTTTTGTGACGTTTGCAAGGGAAAAAAAAGCTTCATGTTTCTCTTCTGCAGGTTTTTATGGGGGTTGGCAAAACAGCTGAAAGAAACGTTACTGCCACCCTTATTGGTCTGCTGCTGGCGCGCAAAGAACTCTGGGATAGGGTGGGGACAGACACATTTCAAGGACCTGGTGATTCATGTGACAATTGGGACGGCCCATGATGCATTTTGACAACATCCGGGCGACGAATACACACTTGGAGGATGCAGCCTTGACGACTCTCTCTGACTAAAAATATTGTTTTATGAAGCCGTTGACTTGTAGTGAATCTTCATTTATGTTTTGCTGCTCAGGAAAATTCCAATCCAGACACTTGTTATACACATGGAGTTCAGGTTACCTGTCAGAGAGAGTAACTCATGCGCGAGAGAGTCCAAGTAATCTCTGTTCCCGCTTGGGCTTGAGATGTAAATTATGAAAACAAAAATTCAGAGTCACAACGAGACATCTGAAGCTGGCGGTCCATCATTTGGAAATGTTGCTGTCCAATTGTTACATCTTCCTCCACTGACAAGTGAACCGTCTAATTGAGAACGTTCACACAACTGCTCAGACAGCGTTCCATATTCAGGAACACCTGTAATACAATCACAGAGAATGATGGCAGTGCCCTGGGGTTATTTGTAACACAAGCACACAGAAGCTGCGAGCGCTGCTGCTGCTGAGCAACTCTGCAGAGACCCGCCTCTTCTCTGTGTGATTACATGCTAGAGTGCTGTGGGATATCCGTGCTGCATCCTCGAGCAGAGGTGCTGCTCCAATCAACTGCATATAATTCTTCACCTCAGCCACGGGTTAAACGTTTTCCTCGGGACACTGGCTTCATCCTCAAATGGCAGGCGATGACTCCTTTGCAGCCAAGTCTGTCTCTGATGTCCTTTAAGGTGCAATCAATTTTCCATTCCCTTTTCCCCCCTGCATTTCCCTCTGTCAGCATCACTCCAGGAAGACAGATCAACAATTACCGTTAATGAGAGATTTACAGTACAGTCATCAGTACACATAAATAATTGACTATCACATGCGTAATGGCTTCAGCCTCGTAAATGGAGTGATGATATTACAGTAACACAGCAGGTCACGTAATCTGATTTGTCTCATTTTATTACTGATCTGTCTGTATTATATGATACAGCACTTCATACGCAGACCATTTGTCTGCACGTGTGTTTGTGTGTGTGTGTGTTTCAAGGTGAGGCCTGTTGTTTTGTTCTGAAGTTTTCTCGTGGTCATTTATAATGTTGTGTTTTTTTTGCCCTGTCTGACTCAAAATGCATGTGATGTATTTGTTTGGCACAATTGAACTATTTGAAAGTTCACCAGTTTGGCTAAAGGTGTGGTCATTTGTAATTGTGTCATTGATGGTGAATCCTAAGTGTTTGCTGACCCTCTGACCTTCCTGCTGTGTCTCCATGAGGTGATCATCTTTGGTTTATTGATGCAGTGTGTGCATCTCTGTGGTCTTTTGTCCAGTTATCCTAACGTCACCAAGGGTGTGCCACAAGGCTCAGTTTCAGAACCCATCCTCTTTTGAATCTGGGTCAAAAAATGTGTCTTTATGCTGATGATACAATTGTTAATTGTCGTGCAAACACTGTTGCCCTGGTCCTTGACCATCTGACACTGTTTAATCACATTTTATTCCATTTCAGACTAGTGCTAAATGCTAATAGAACAAAAGCCATGTTTTTTCAAGAAGAAGGTACCAGCTGTTCTTCTTTCTATTATATCTGTACTCTTCTGTGGCTTGTTACAAATACTAAGGCACCTTGACTCATGAAAATCTGTCTTTTGAATACTGTATAGAAGATCTTTTGTAGAAATTGAGTTTTTCTTTAAGAACAAACCTTGTATTTCATTCAATGCCAGAAAAAAAAAACTTGTTTAAGTGTAACTAAACCCCTAAACAACTCAAGAATACATCATACGTTGGTCAGACGTTGTCTCAGAAGAGAAGGTTTGGTTAACTTTTAAGGCTGAAGACATAGTTTATATCAGTTCCTTTTGCCAGCACTCTCCTTGTGTTACATGCTGTCGATCACAGAGCACTTTAGAGATTAATAACACGCCTGTCAACTCTTTGACTTATCTGGTCAACTAGTCATCATTACACACATGCAGGCTTTCACACTTCATTTACAAATCACTCTTTGGCCTGCTGTCAAGTTTCATACCCATGACGAGTGATAGGAAATGTGCTGCACGCACGTAGATGCGCTGTATGAGAGTGTGGGTGAATGGCAAAACTGTAGAGTAAAGCAGCTTTGAGTGGTCATCGAAACTAGAAAGGCAATATTTTTTACCATTTTACATACTGTATGCACATGTCAGCAGTGCAGCCATAGCCAACACTCCCAGGCCTTTAACTGTAGAATTGCCTCAGTAACAGAACTCTACCAGAACTTCACCCCCTCAACATTCTATTTGAATTTTTTTATAGTCTTAGTCTTAATATCTTTATATATTATACTTTTTTTGGTGAAGCATGTTTATTACTTATTATCTTTATCTTTACTATCTTAGCTGCTGTAACAATATAAATATGTACATTTCCCCACTGCCGGACACATAAAGGACTGTCTGATCTAATCTCATCTTATCTTATCTTAACATGGAACCCATGCGTCTTGATGTCAATTGGGAAATTTGAAACCTGTTGCTGAGTATTTTTGATCTGCTAACACTTGGCACTAAGAATTTAAACGTTTCTAATAATTAGATTTAAGTCTAATATTCATGCAAACTAACTGCATGAGGGTTTGGATTTTGAGAACATTTTAAAGCAAGACGGTAAATGTGGATGATTTTGCCTATTCTTTATATTCTTTTGTGGAATACCTTCTAAAAACAGAATCTACTAATATGAATATACAGAGTCTCTATGATAAAAGATAATTCATTCATTCATTGTCAACTGGGCTGTGGGAGGAAACCAGAGAAGCTGTAGAAAACCCACACGCTAATGGGGAGGACATGCAAACTCCATACTCTTGATTGAACTGGGTTGCAATCCCGCGGGCCTTTTTGCTGTGAGGCAACAGTGCTAGCCGCTAGCCAGATCAATTAACAACAAAGTAGTGTTGACCTCAATTTGAAGCAAGATTAAAGAAATGGTTCAAGTTTGGTGTCGTGGTTGTGTTGACACATTATCAACACTCACATTTGTTGTCACTGATAAAATGTCTGCCAGCAGGAGCAGAAGGGAAAACAGATTTGAGCTACTCACTTAGCCACCTAATCAACTCACCAATCAAATCTACACCTGTTTCAAAGCGTCAGTACCTTATACAACCACCCTTCAAAAAGTGAATTATCCCTTTGGAGATTATTGGGTTAAAATGCAAATCATCATTTTGACTTTCAGCCTGTGTCTTAACAGAGGCTTTGTTTCTTTGTTCAAGAACACTTCATCACAACAGCTGTGGTATATTCTGCTGCACTGCACAGGACTCAAATGCTCGACTCCAAACTAGGGTAAAACAAAAGGAATTTATTCCACAAACAATAGACGCTCTCAACGAGGATCAAAAACGTATACTCAACTTATACTTGATGATGCGGTTCTTGGACGACAGCACTGAGAAACAAGACAGACAGAAACGAACTGACACAAGACACGCGAGAGCGAGACGAGGACTATTCATATACGTGAGGTAGGGGAACACAGGTGAAAACAGTGAGGGGCGGGGTTAGCCATCTCAGCGGAGGGAAAATCACACAAAGGGAGGAAGTCAGGATCTGAAACCAGAGGGGAAAGATGAGTACAAAATAAAACAGGAAGTGCACGACAAGACTGGACATAGAGAGGCACAAAGGACGAACATGAAATCATGACAACATGTGAAACACTAAACATGATTAACATTAACATATTTGTATTATATGTATGTGTAAATATGTATCTTCTGCCACTTATACTATACATACTGTATATATGCATACACACATTGTTGATACATACATATAACTATATTTATATGATGTTGATATCTAACGTTATATTCATACTCGTTTTTGGTTATTTTTACAGTATCACAGTACTGCCTTTCACTTGTGGTTAGATGCTAACTGCATTGTGTAGTGTCTGTGCGTGTACTCTGCAAAATGACAATAAAGTTGAATCACCTCATATAGGCGATGACTTTGTAAATGGAGATGTTGGTCTCCTGTGGGCTGACACTGCCTGCTGCTTGGCCCGATTCAGCTCCGTTAAAGAGGGCAATAGGCAGTTAACCCCCGTGTCAATACCTCACAGGTTCAGCCACACTCACAAACCCATTTCAGCGCCACTTGTAAACACTGGCCTTATTATAGCGTCTCCAGGCCAAAGCAGAGCGCCCCCGTCGACCCTATAACAAAAGAAACCTAAAGTCAGCATGAACCTGGGTGGAACAAGGGCACGGGGAGCACGGGAGGAGTTGTGAAGGTGGCTCTCGCTAATGAACTGGTGTTCCATGTTTTATTTCAGGGTTTGATTCCTCAGGAGAGGCGGGAGATCATTCTCTTTCATTTCAGGATAAAAGCGGTTTTGGGCTACTGGAAGTGTGCATCCAAATGGATGATAAAGTGCAGCGATTGAATCACACGGCGCCACATCAGCTCATCCCGATCCCATTCACATGTCGCTGCGAGGAGAGACTTTTTATTCATAAGCTCAGACCTTAATCAACAACATGCAAGGAGGCGGTGAAAAGGATGAAAATAATTAACTGTCTGTTAGTGTTGCATTTGTCTCACAGCTTGATTACGACTGGAATTTTTGGTTTTGAATTGAATTGAATTTGGTGGTTTTCAAAAATTAAATATCACAACCCTTTTTGTTCATCCAGCCAGGGGTCGCACCATAGCGCTGGATTTCATAACCTCCCTATTCATGAAAGAAATGTTAGCCGGGGGAGCTTTCATTAGCCTCTAACCATCATTAAAACAGAGCCCCTCCGTGAATGTAAACAAGCCAAGAATTTTAGACCAGAGACTCTTCATTAAAGGTGCATGAGGTGCACGCAAATGAGCAGTCAAGGCCCATCTTAGAATCAGACATAATCGCACATAAGTCAAGAAAAATGAACAATCACACACACAAATAAACTTGCTACGGATGTGGTTTATAATTTAATCTAACCCTGGGGGTGAGAGCATAAATGACAACACAGACTGCAACAAATTAATACGTGCTCTAGCTTTAATTAATGCCATGGAGGGGAACAGTGAGGTTACTTAGCCCTTCTTCCCTCTGAAAGGCTTAGGGTGTTTACCCAGCACCCTTAGGTGCAGTGACTGAGACGTCGCTAGGCAACGGCTCCATCCCTGTTGTTGCTCTGCCTCTGGCACTCAAGTGGGAGCTTATGTGGTCTTAACTCTGAAAGAGCTGCAGTGTTGAGGAGTGGGAGAGGGATTACCAGGAAAAATATTGGATTGGGAAGAGGCACAAAGGGTGAAGACTTACCTGAGTCACTGCTGCCATCACACCACGATGCTGCTCAGGACTGTCACGTGGCACTGCTCCTATGCTCATGACAGGAAAACATTTTTTATTGTCTGCATCCACGGTTCTCAAACTGTGGTGTCTGCATCCACGGTTCTCAAACTGTGGTGTCTGCACCACCAGTGGTATGCAAGCATCCTCTGGTGGTTATTGCAGAAAAATCACAAATACTGTTCTAGTGGGGTATGTTATAGGAGTGGAGCTGAGTAATTTTGACCGTTGGAGTGTGCAGAAAATGAAATAGATAACAAAAAATAAGAATAAATTCAATAATGATAGTTACAGTCATTTTATTTCTCACTCCATCTTAATCTAAATTCACTATAACAGTGTCTGGAATAGATGTGGGGAAGAGATTGATGATGAGAGAGCAAATGATCTTAATGGGAATAAATGTGCCTCCTGTGAAGAGTCCGTGACTTTGCTCGGCGTCTTTACTCCACTGTACTTTAACGTTAGCGACAATGGTGTTACTGAGAGAGCTCAATATTTTCTCAGGTGGTAGTTGGTATAAAAGGCAAAAGACATTACATGCTGGTGAGGACTGAGCAGACATGTGATCGATAAGGTTAAAGGTCCAGTACGCAATATTGGAAAGTCCCCAGCTTAGCACAAATGTCAAAAACAAAAGGGATTTTGGCAGCTCATGCCAGAAAGATATTGTACATACATCCACTCGGTGGAAACAGCGGCTTGTTAATCGCTGTGTCTATTGCTGCATTCAAGCCGAGTTCGTAATCCTGTCCCATACTACATGGTATATAGGAGATGCTGTACTCACAGGGCAAGGATTGTATGTGGCCTCACCACTTTATAAAATCAGGAGTTATTTCTCTCCATTTTTGTTATCTATACATTATTTTTGCATCTAATAGGTTTTTATATTGTGAATGATATCAAAACAAACACTTGACATAATTATGATGGAATATCTTTATATTTTAAGTTCACATCACCCACTCAGACTGATCAGTTTTCATTTCTTCCCCAAATTGTCGATGACTAGACGTCCAGATGACCTGTTCCTCCGGTCTTTTGATTCTGAGAGCCCAGATATACAAGGTTTAGCATTCTTTTTTGAGAGGAACTCAAATATAACTGCGATACCAGCTACCAAAACACAAGCCCCAATCTCTGCTTAAGGCGTCACATGTCTGCTTTATACTGTATTTGCCTATTGATACTTATTCCCTAATATCTTGTGATACAGAGTGTTACACATTTCACTTTTAAACAAAAGTGTCCATCGTACACTAACTATAAAGAACCTGAGGAGGAACTTTGAGTCAGCCTCAGCTCCAGTTGTGATATGATAAAATATAAAATGAGCTACTGCCATCTAGTGACTCCTTATGGGAACTTTCATTGTGGAAAATAAAATAGAAAATATGGCTCCTCGTCACCACTGATGGCTCCAGATAAATACTTACTGTTGTTATTGTATTGTTTCTCTTTTGGTCGACGCCGATATAAAAGCTGCTCCCGATCATTACAACATCAGGCCACTGTCCCAGCGGCAGAATGGCCTAATTATCTCCAGCCTGTGGTTGAGGTGAAAGTTAGCAGCTGATGTAGCAGCTGCTGATAATGGAGATGGACTCAAAGAACAGCACAGCCTGGTTGCAAATAATGTTTTCATTGTGGGTGGTGTGCTCATGGGAGTAGATGCCTCAATAGAAGCCTGTAGGACCCAGGGGAGACTCTGTACTGTACCACATGAGGCTCTGCAGATGTTAGATGACGTGGATTAATCAGTGAACAGGTAGATCAAGTGTACGAACACTTATCACCACGTGAGACGCACATCCTTTCACTAATAATGCAATGCTGCCCCCTAGTGCAAGATCAAAACACATTCTTATGGTCCAATGAAAACTCCACAAGTGTACTGTAAAATCATTATTTATTCAAACTTTCAATAGAGAAAATGTTTTGTTTTCTTAGCGCTGTGTGGGTAAATTTTCAACTCTATACAAAACCGTGTGTAAAACTTTAGGTGTAACATTTACAAATGTACAGGAAGAAACTCCAGTTTCTTAAGTTTCTTAATAGGTGCTAAAAACCTAAAGGGGTCACCCGGTAGCACAGAAAAATAGAAGCAGGTAAGGAAATGATTGGAGGATGATGATGATGATGATGATGTCAGCCACTATTAAAAGAGTAAAAATGTGCGTTGGAGGGCAGCTACAAAAATACAAATCAGTCTCAGGTAGATGCATGTTTGGTTTAGCAGGACAGGTTGAAAAACAACAACCTGTTGAAGTTTGAGAAATAAACACGTTAAACGATTCTTAAAAGCATGATTAAAAAACAAAAACAGATCACACCTCTTTTCACGCACCACTGAAGTCTATTCACTTCACAAAATGTGTTCTTGAATTTAAGCTACATAAAAACATCTGAGGTGATTTCAATAAATAGCTAAACATTAATTTAAGCTTGAGTTTTTAGCAAATAAATATCTCTAAAGAAAGTACTGGAGAGGACAGGGAGAGCCTGATGAGATACAGCAGGGTTACTTTGTTTCAGGTAGGCTATATGGCTTCATTATAGTTAGGAAGGCAACTCAGTAGGTTATACAGTTTGGAGCTCAAACTAATTCATCTGACAATTAAATCATTAATAAAAATTAGTTGGCGGTCTAAGAAAACATGATTTTCATCGCTTTACAGTCTACTGCACATACAAAAATCTGAAAATAAACTGTACTGTGTTGCAGTGCATATTTCTACAAGTCATTTGTTCATACAAAAAAACCCTTAATATGATTCTTTTTCTTTTTTTTTTGTACAGGGTAAATAAAGGGGGCATCAGTTCACGACTGCTCTGAAAGAAAATAGGCAATTATTTGAGGAGGGAGGTAGAGAGGCCATCAGATGTAGCCAGGAATATCTGAAAATGTGCCAAGTTGCTGCTGCCACGGCTCTTGTCCTCTTCATATATAAGAGTCTCTTACACTCTCTCTTCGGTGGGAGCGGTAAGTCTCTCTCACTCCACACTCTTCATTTTCTACCTCTCACCTCTCCTCCTCCTCCTCCTTCTTCTCCCCTCTCTGACATCAAGCCTATTTGAGAAAGCCCTTGTAGAGGAAATGAGAGCGGCTGGTAAATCTCTCGTTCTCCAAACAGAAGAGCAGGTCCCTGAGATTGACGCGAGTGATGCGCTGCCGTGTGGGTCTGGAGCCCGATGAAGCGGCTCCGCCGGACAAAGGGGGACCTGTTCCCGATCCCTGCAGGGTGAGAGAGATGGGATGGGGATTGAAATAGAATGAAAAAAGGAACCGTTTATATCCATTATGTTTTATATTTTACACATTCAAATACGAATGAACAGTCGAGTGGATTAGTGTGTGCATTGTTTAGAGCAGTGTTTCCCAATCCTGGCCCTCAGGGACCCCTGCCCTGCATGTTTTAGATGTCGCCATCAAGCTCTGCAAAAGCGGGATAATTGCCCATTCATTTAAATGAGGTTGTAGCCGGGCAACATCTGAAACACAAGTTTAGAGCACCATCTATTATAGGGCTGTAACTAATAATTATCTTCAAAAACAGTCAAAACCTAGAGCAGGGGTGTCAAACTCATTTTAGTTCAGAGGCCACAAACAGCACAATTTGATCTCAAGTGGGCCGGACCAGTAAAATAATAGCATAATAATCTATGTTTTACATTTAGTGAAGTATCTTTTTACAAAATGTGACATTTCTTGAGAAAAACAAGTGCAACTTCAACAATATTATGCCTAAATTTACCGTTCACACTCGGGCTGAAATGAATCGTCAACTATTTTGATAATCGATTAATCGGTCTGAGTGTTTTTATGGAATTAAAGCAAGTTTTCTGATCTTCTTAAATGTTTCTTTGCTCCATATAATGAAGAAATCATTCTCATTTTTGGGTTTTTGGGCAAGAGACGAGACATTTGAGAACATCGTCCTTTCCAGGTTTAAGGAACACTGGACCAAACGATGGATTACTCGATGAATCGAGAAAATAATCGACAAATTAATCCATTATGAAAATAAACGTTGGTTGCACCCCAAGTTTCCACATCACACTGGATCTATAAAGGCACAAACATTTAGTCACAGGTATCTGGAAGTGAAAAATATAGTATTTCACATAAAGATTTGAACAAATTCATCATGTGGGCCGGATTGGATCCTCTGGCGGGCCAGTTCTGGCCCACAGGCCCTACATTTGACACCCCTGATCTACAGTAACAGAGAACATCGAATTAAATTTAAAAAAATGCTAGGAAAATAAAAAGACAAATATGAGAATATAAAATAAGTAATCAATATTGTCATTAATAAAGAGAACTTTGATTGAAAGCCGGACTACACAGGTAGGTCCTGAGTTTACTTTTAAAAATATGATCGCTCTGTGCTGCCCTCTGATGGTCGTCAAGGAGGCTGTTCCACAAAAAAGCTGCTAAAAGCACTGTGAGTGTTAATTTCTTACTCTTGGAATGATTAAAACACCAGAACCAGAAGACCTGAGGGTTCTAGAAGGTTTATAGGGTAAAAGGAAATGGATAAATGGGAGGGCCCAAGACCATTAAGAGCTTTAAAAGCCAGAAAAAGGGACCGTAAATCGACTGTGAAGCTCAAAGGCAGAGACTTCATGATCGGTGTCATGTGTGCTCACTTCCTCGCCTAACATAATATCCATCCATCTTCTACCGCTTCATCCTCCAGATGAGTAATAGTTAAGTAATAATGGATGAATTTTACTTGAACATTTTCAGAGATCGTGTGAACGAAGCCTCCAGACAGAGTGTTAATGGAGCAGAACCCAAACACATGGTGAAAAGAAAGCTGTCTGACCAGTACCAGTGATGTGTGCAGACAACATGATGATAAGATGTCGCATTATAAAGACTGCCGTCTCATAGTGATTGGATGTGACTTGTTTAAATTTGATCAGTGATAACTCATTAGTCATGTGACAGTTTACCAGAGCCCAGTGCTCTGCCTGCACTAATAAAAAGCCTCATTACAGATGACTGATGACAGGCGTCTGTCACGGCCGCGTGAGCTGTCGGTGTTCTCGCGTCTACTATGAGCAGTGGATTATATTACAAAATATAGATTTTTACATGTAACCTTGTGATGTAACTGCTTCCACTTTTACTTTTAGGCTCTCAAGTCCGACTTCATCTGAAGCTAATCAGGTTGAGTAAAGTGCTCTCTACAGCAGCCATTCCCAAAGACTGGGGTGCAGAACTGCAATTTTCACACTGACCAAGAGCTTATGGACCTAAAATTAGGTTGCAAATCATTTATCAAACATGTATCTTGGATTTACCGATTTGAAATAATATTAGGCACTGCAGAAATGGCTGTAAAATAGGCATTACATTACATTTGCTTTTGTCACGATAAATGTTGTGGACTGGGTTTAAAATAGTTTAATATTAGTTTATCATCATAAATAAAGTACTTAAAGTACAATATGCAAATGTTTTCAGTACAATAAAATCCAACTGATGGAAGGAGCAGTTACGGGTCATTAAAAATTCACTCAAGCTTGGTTTTTTAAAATTATTTTTTAGGAAGTAATTAAGCTTCGTAATTAAGAACCTACTTTAAAAACTGTACAAAAAAATTTACTAAATGCACTTAATTACTTTCAGCCTCTGATAGGAACCTAAAAAGCAAATGTTATGTGGCTCAGTTTTTTACCTAATACCTAATTACTGGCATGAAAAGCTTCTGCACAAATGAATGGTGACAGCGCCATTTTGCACGCTGTGATAATTCATGACGCACTTTAAAATCCATAGAGATCAAGCAATACTTTGTAGATCCTGACAGAGTTATTATATGATGTATGCCCACCTACAGTGACTTGACATCTTCAAACTTTCTCTCATCTTAACAATCTGATCTTCCTGACAAACTGTTCACATTATATTATATTGCAAGTGATCAGATCTGCATGTGTCCATAGTGACATAGTCTAGTCTAGTCTTTCACATGGATTGCTATAGTTACAGGCCACGCCCAGCAAAAACAAGTAGTCTCAACAGAAATCTGTGCCTGGTTTCTGTCCCAAATGGTTTTGTGGAGCCACGGCACAAACTGTCTCTCTACGGATCGACGTCATTGTTGTAGAGTCACGCTGTGAGTGACAAAGAAGACACTTTGAAATCCTATCTGAGGGACCAAGAAGTTGACTGAGAGGATCTGTAAAGAATGTGTTTAGAATCTCATTTGAAACCACCCCTTTGTGTAGTTTGAATCATCTTTGGAAAAATCGGATCTCATGTGTTTTTTTAGCTGTCCAGAGTTCAGACTGACATACAATCAAGCTCGATCGGATATGCTTCTCTTTGGGATGTTTGGTGATTTGGTAAAATGATCTCCTGTTTGCTTGTGCCTGACTGTCTTGGTGTCCCTGGGCACAACAACTATCCATTATCTTACGGATACAGCAAGAGCTGAAACAATTACTCGATTAATCGATTCTTAATCCATTACTAAAATAATCGTCAACTATTTTGATAATCAATTAATCGGTTTGAAGCTTTTTTCATTATTAAGACAAGATTTCTGATTGTTTCAGCTTCTTAAATGTTAAATGTTATATTACAAATAAATCATTAAAAGTGAATCATTTTGGTTTGTGGACCAAACAAGACATTTGAGAACATCATACATTTACAAACACTGATCAACGTTTTTTTTAATGTTTTCTGACATTTTACGGACCAAGCGATTACTCAATTAATCCTGAAAATAATCTACAAATTAATCCATTATAAAAAAAAGTTAGTTGCAGCTCTAAATCCAGCCCTCAAAGAGACAGGTTTTCTTATGTACTGTATTGCCTGGTGGAGTATATGCTGCCAGGTGTGCACATCTATGTGCACAGCTTGACTTCCTGCCAAAATGGAGTTGTTTTAGTTCTGTGCTGCATGAACTAAACAACAGTAACCAGAGCTCTATACTCGATGGTTGTCTCAGGATTTACAACACTGTGTCATTATCTTTACCTCAGCTGCAGAAGAGGATGGAGAGTCCAAAATTCTCCTCTTCTTCCTAGGGCCGATGGCTGCCAGCGCTGTCAGGTTGGCCTCCCTCTGTCTCATCTGAGCCAGCTCCTGCTGCTGCATCTGGACAACGAGCACATGGAAACAAGGAAGTGAAGCATATGGAGCATAAACATACAGCAGCAATGACAGGCAGGCAGACTGTCTACTCACAACTCAGCTTACCTCTTTTGCTTTCTGTTTCAGACGAAGCTGCTCTGGGTCCTCCTGCCGAGCTCGAGACTGCAGGACCAAACACAGAATAAATTAACGCGTGAAGACCCAAGCATGTTAAGTCTTCATCCACACTCACACACACTGTAATCAGACTTTATAATATTAAATAAACACATATCCACCATGTTTTATGATGACCACATGATTTATTCAAATCCTGTTCCCTCATATATTACACTGTACATTTGTTAAAAGCAGTTTTAGTTACATTTGTTAACAAGGAACCTAAGTGCAAGGCCAGGAGTGAAAGGCAGGTAACCATACATCAAATTTTCTTGGAAAATATTATATATTGTACATGAATATGTACTGGGGAAAAAAGAAAAGCACAAAATGTGGGCTAAACAAACCAGCATTCACTTCACAGTGGCTATTATAGGTACAATGGCCTTGATTTCATCTCTTTCTTTCTTTTTTCTTTAAATAAATAACTGATAAATAATTGAGACGCTTGAGCTAAAGGCATATATTTGTGAGGAAAATAATAGTACTGTTTAAGGCCAGGTATTGAAACTGCTTCATCATTTTTAACAACAGGAAATCTGTGTCACTCCAACAATGCTCTAATGATCTATCAGATGTTTGTGATACTGTACCTTAGCTGCCTTCAGGAGAATCTCTCTCTCCTGCTCCTCCTTCCGCTGTTTCTCTAACTGGTCGAGCTGCTCGAAGAACTTGAGCTGAGCCCGAACGTCACTGCTCTGATCGTGGTTGTCGTCCTCCTGCCAGGAGAGAATGGTAGAAACATTACTGCAATATCGATATACAGTATATGACAATATAAATGAAATCAATATTTCTGTCAAGGCTTACATATATATGTAGGCAATATGGGTTATAAAAAAAAATTCAATATTTTTATACAAGATATATCAGGGTATAAAGCTCATTCAAATTTTATTTTGAGAGTTTGTGCTTCCCAAAGGAGAGCGACAATACACTGTAAATACACTACTGTTAATGATCTGTATTATTTGAAAGTAATTGCATGGTCAAATTCTGCTGTAACACAAATAATTTAAGAAGTGTCATTAAGGGACTTTTTAAGTATACTTTAGTCTATTCCATGTATTTCTTTTTTATCAATACACAATAGTTAATTTATAATATTTATTGTATGAATAGATATCATGATTATCAATGGGACAGCGTTTAAAACCAGGATATGATGATTTTAGTGTCATAGTGTGACTATTGTTAAATTTCATGTCACAATTTTCCTAAAATGATTGAAATTCGCATTCAATGATTCTTGCAGTAATTTGAAATGCATGCTTAATGGTTTATTTGTAATTCATTTAGTAAATACCCATGAGCTTTTCCAGATGTTCACATTCATCCAGATGAAGTAATATTACAAAAACAGTAGTTGTTTCAAAGACAGAGTTTTTGAACATTGTGTAATATTACAAAGGCATGTTACCAA
This sequence comes from Solea senegalensis, assembly GCF_019176455.1. Classification (NCBI taxonomy): domain Eukaryota; kingdom Metazoa; phylum Chordata; class Actinopteri; order Pleuronectiformes; family Soleidae; genus Solea; species Solea senegalensis. The sequence goes on from NC_058024.1 coordinate 5,848,912, forward strand.
GGATACATATTCTTTGTGAACATAATAGAGTGAATAACAGGAAGCTTATATAAGATGATTTTTAATCATGAGGTCCTCGTATAACTGAAAAGATGCAGGTTTTGCAACATGGCATTAATGATCTGGTTATTGTCAACTCTAAAACAGTGTAGTGTAGCTATGAACAAACCTTAAAGTGGATATTTTTCTGCTGGGCCACTTGGGAAACTTTTTCTAGCAGGTTCTGGAGTCGCTGCTGAGTAGCATGGGAGACGTAATTCACCACGTCCACACCCAGGTCAGTCACACCATACTTCCTTGCTGCAAAAGGACACAGCTATATGTCTTGGTGTTTTTGGTAAAGGCCGAATATTTGACTGAAATAAATAAATAAAAAATGATCACTAAAGCATAAAATCAATCAATATAACCTCACCTATATTCAGCATTCTCCTTTGCAGCAGGGCACAGGATATGAAAGCCTCATCCTTACAGGAATGTGTTACCACTCCCACTAGTCCAGAATTGGTTGCTAGAATATTGGCACTCTCCTCTGACAGGTTCACTCCTGCCATGGAGGCCACGTCATTGATATCATCGTCATCTCTGTGAATTAAGGAGGAGGAAAGCAGCCAAGTCAATAAACGATAGTCTTAATGCATGTCCGATTGAAAAAAGGAGAGAATAAGGTCTTATTGCTCTTTTAAAGAGTACATGTATGCAGGCACACAGACTTTGAACACACTATAGCCTGAAGCATAAGTCTCTCAGAAATATGTGGTAATAATGACTAAACTAATAACTCCATAATCATAAATGTAAAAAGGAAGGAAAAAGGGAACACTTTCTACCCATTATGGAATGTTTTGGAGGTTTATAAGCATCCATAATAAAGAAAAAGGTGTGCAAGAAAATTGGAGAATTTATTTACACTTTCCAGTTTGATGTGATAAACAATATATGAATTTAAATTGACATGAAACTGACTTTGAACTGTATCCTTTTTAGTTCTTACTTGAAAGTGCCACCAGCCTCTTTCAGCTTGTTCTTGTTAGCTTGAGTCAAGGCTGCAGCAGCGGCTTGTGTCGAGACAGATGGCACGTCTGGCCTCACAGGAACTGTAAGAGACGCACATACCATAATAAATACTGCAAAGACATCCACAAGCACAGAAAGGGGGTACTTTTATATTCACATTAACCTGGTTGCAGCTCTTTAAGCTGGACTTGCTGCTGCCCCGTCATGATGCGGCCAGGGGCCTGATTCCTGAGAGTCACCATGGGGGTTGACGGTAAAGTTGCCTGAGGTCTCAGCATTGCTCTCTGCTGCTGAGGCTGGAGAACCTGAGAAGGTGTCAAATAATGATGTTCTTATTATTATGGTGATTTGTATACCTGATGTTTAATTGTGCAACTTATATAGTTAGGGCTGGCTCAGGGGAACCAGAACTATCCCTTAGTTATGCTGCTATAGGCCTAGACTGCTGGGGGGAACTGTGGAGTACTGAGCACTCACTTTCTCACTCCCTCAATGTTTTTGTATGGAGATGACTATGACAGGTGTCCTCAGTCTGCAGGTACCTGTGGCTGCAGGGCTGCGAGATCCAGATCCAGGTCTGATTCTGCTGTTATTTTTATTATTAGTGTTCAGGCACAAGGTGCGTAGAACCCTATTGAAAGGCAAAGGATTATTTTTATAATTCTAATTATTAATAACCTCTCTGTCCTCATTCTGCAGGTACTTGTGGCTTCAGGGCTACAGGATCCAGATCCAGTTGCAAGGTTTTTACCATTATTAGTAGCAGTATTGTCATATTTTAAGATTAAAATTTAAATCAGTGGCATTTTTTTCCTTTCACCCTAACCGGCCAAAGCAGATTAGATGGATGCACATGTTTGAGACAGTTTTTTCCCCCCTCTCCTCTGACGTCAAGTTCCTTGAGATAATGTATGTTGTGATTTGATGCAAATCAAATTTGTGGTTTACCAATGAGGGGGTCTGTCCTGGCCTGCTGATGCCTGGATGGAGCGGCGGTCTGTTAATTGGGGCAGTGAGACGAGGGGTAGGGCTGCCTAGGACTACTGTGGTCGGTGTGAGGGTCGGTGAGGTGGAGGACACCGGGGTTTGGGTCGGCTGGGGGTGTTGACTCTGCTGGATGAAAGCTGCCGAGTCTGGAGTGAGCTGCCGCAAAGCTGGGAGGCTTCTCTAGAGATGAGGGTGGACAAAGAGTACAGAATTTTAACCAGAGTAAACAGGATAGAACACAAGGTTTAAGCCTTTTTACCCTGGATTCCACAATTCCATTGTTCCAGAATTAAGTTCAAGGTTCTTTTATTTCCTTAAAAAGCACTAAACTACCTAGATCCTCAGTAAATTGAGGATCTTATATCCACATACAACCCTGTTCGTACAAGCCTGTAAACTGTTTCAGATTCTCAGAGGAAAGGTTAGGCCTTCTTCAGACTGTAGCCCAAATCGGACTTTTAAGCATATCCAGATCTAGCTTGATTTTATGTCTGGACAGCTAAAATACATGTGGAATCCAATTTTTCCAAAGATGATTCGAACCACATACAGAGGTCATTTCGAATGCGATTCTAAACGTTTCAAAGTGTCTGTCACTCACAGCGCGACTCGAACAACAACAACAATTATGTCGATCCGTGGAGATCGAAGTAAGAGTTCCAAGACACTGGAAGTCCACTTAACTAAACTAAATGTACTTTTATCAGTCACCATTTTGCATTTCCAGATTTGACTCTAGTTTTTATTTTTTTTCTATGTCAGGTCTTGCTCATGTTTTAGGGTTTTTATTCTTTAATTTAATTTTGTGCATTTTAACTTGAAGCACTATCAACAAATGTCAAAAATAAAAATGTACAGCTACTGAGAGCTGAACATAAGTTTTCTCACCTTAAGGAAAGGCACAAGGTATGGTTGGGGTGAAGAATTAAGCTCTTTGTACAATCTGCTGGTGAATTCCTCAGCTTCCACTTTGCCCTCCTAGAACAACACAAAAACACATTTGGCTGAGAGCTGTCATACGCGCAGGCTACACAACTACAAATGATGTGTCTCTTTGTGGAAGGACTTTTCCCGTCTCTGTGTCTTTCATATGCATCGAGCTCACTCACCAGCAGCTCCTTGACCAGCTCTCTCACAATGGCCGCAGTCTCTGTTGTCTGCTTCCCACTGGAAGCCAGCTTTATCAATGTTGCCAGGAAGTTCTTACATTTCTTTACATTCTCCATTGTCTCCTGTCAGAAACACAAAACATCTCATATTATATAAGGTCTTAATTGTATGCAAGTTGCATAAACTTAACTAGTTGCTCCACATTTTCAATTTTCTCTCCAGTGACAGTTTTAAATCATGTCTGTGTAACCACCCACCTCCAGTTACATTGTGTCATCCTGATCAGTACTATCATCTTGTTTATTTGTATCTATATCTGTGCTGGGAGAGGACCAGATAGAGAATATTTCCTCAGGCCAAGGTTCAGAACTTCATGTAGTTGGTTAAGTCCAAGCTTGATTACTTTAAAATAGAAACAGGAAGTGTTGTATTTGTGACATGTACGAAAGATTACAACGTTGAAACTGTGGTAAAGGATCATTTTTGCTGTTTGTATTGCAGTGAGAGCAAGAGCTCTAATGCCAAAAAAACGAGCATGGTTCACTCATTGTTACTGCTGTAATCATGTGTACTGTCTGAATGAAATGAAATGAAGCAAAACGTTCAGCAGTGGAGGCTTTCTACTCACACGCCAAATGTGGTCCCAATTCACTAAGCACTACACACACACCCCCTAGCCAGGTACTGGCTATTAGATCAAGGCAGCGATAGCATTATTTTAGACGTTCATCATGGCAGAGCTGGCGAAAAAGAAGCAGACAAAAAACCATTGTCGGAGGAAGCAGAAACGACTGTCTGACCGTGTGAGGGGGCCGCAACACTTTTTTTTCAAATGGCACAGAAGCATACAAAAGAACGACATGGACATGGCTCCATGGCTTGTGTTCATCGGATCCATTGAAAACAAATGGCCAGGAGAGGGGAGGGGGGGAGCATCGGTGATGAGTTTTGATTAAAACAGTGAGGATAAAGTGGTAGACAGTGGATGGATGTTTATGGTGGTGTCATAAAATATAATAATATAAGTATATGCGTGGAGAAAAAAACGAAAAAGCGACTTAAAGATGAAACATTTATAAATGCCATGCAAAGGAGAACAAGTCAGGCTTTACAGTACATGTGTGTCTCTTGAATCATGCATGACTCACTTTGCTCACTGTTACCGAGGTGACCGTGGTCCCAGCTGTTTGGCTGGCGGTCCTGGGTGTTATTCCTGGTACTGGAGCCCCAACTGAGCTCTGGGAACAGATACATGTAGATGTTAAAGTCAATACAGAGGTATCACAATTGCATGCTGTGTAAATTGCTGAAATGTTTGGGGAAGTCAGTAATAGAGAATGTGGTTATATAGTAGTTTCAAAGTTGCTCAGCTATATTAAACAAATGTTTAGTTCCCTATAAGGATCGGGGTGGTTCTCCACCACCGATCTACAGTTTTCTTTCTCAAAAGAAGATTTCAGCTGCTAGCAAGAAGTACGTGGTGGAGTGGTACAACTGGCAAACTGAGGTCTGAGGTTTTGAAACATTAAGCCTACTTTAATAAAAAATGAAAAACTCATTCAATCATTTTTTCACACCAAGCTTGCTGGACGCATTACCATGGGGCAATAAGCTATCCCACCTTGTTATTGCTAGACATTTTATTGAAAGCCACAATGATATCGCTTTTTTATTCATTCAGTATTTAATATATTGGATCATTTTGTGAGTATAGCTTATCCTGAGCTCTCGGGCTGATAGCATTGATAAAAATATACATAAATTAGAACAGTTTGACTGTGGCAAATTCAGGAAACAAGGTTTAAGATAGGCATTCATTCACACTGTGCAACAAGTAGCACATTTTGTAATACATTTTATTTGTTAGCACCTTGCCGACACTCAAGGTCACCTGACACACATGAGCAACGTAAAAATAGAATAAAATACATTAAAATATAATAATAAAAGACAATAAAATTGAACAGTGCTGTGTGGTCAGTGAGAGTATAATTTTCTGAAAAGGTGATTTTTTTAGTTTTGATTTTAAATGTGGGAGGGAGTCTGTTTCGGAGGTCAGGAGGGAGGGAATTCCAGAGCTGGGGAGCAAGCGGCTGAATGCTCTGCTCCCAATTTTGTAGAAAATGTTTGTGTTCATTTTATTGGGGGAAATAATTGAATTTTATACATCTAAATGGAGACATTTTGACTGACATTTATGATTCATGCTGTGCCGTTTCGTGTCTGCGTGTCTGTTCTCGAGTTACTGTAGCTTCCTCCCACAGTCTATAAACATTCAGATGAGGTTGGAATAATTAAAGCTTCTAAATTGCCTGTAGGTGTGTGTGTGTGTGTGTGTGTGTGTGAGAGTTGTTTGTCTCTGGAAGTCTGCCCTGCGATGGAATGACAACCTTTCCATGTTGTACTTGTGCTGGTGTTATTACACCAGCTCCATCATCTATTTAATTCCTCATGAACACGAAACCCGCAGAGGCACTGACATTCAAATAAAAACCTGCAGTTTTATAGAGGACTAGTTATCATTAGTTAAAGAAGTCTTACAAGACGAAAGGCATTTTTTAACAGTTTTTTAACAGGCAGATTTTAACTTCTCAGAGAGAGTCTGGTGCCCTTAATGAGACAGTCTTGATAAGTCTATCTATAAGTCTACCTCTAATGGCGTATTTCCACCGGCTCTACTTGCCTCGCCACGCCACGTCACGGTTTAAGTTTCCACTAGCATAGTACCTGGTTTAGTACCTGCTCCAGCGAGGTTCCAATAGCCTGTGACTGGTCAGAGTGCCGTCACAGGAAGAGACGTCCCACACACAAGCCAAACAGTGCCGAACTGTACATCACTTAAAACTACTTAATAATGCTAAAAACGTGGGTTAATCTCCAACAACCACCAGGGAAATCTCTATCTTTAGGAGGAGTCTGGTGTATTTAGGGACAGCGCCTGTGATCGCGAGCAGCATCACAGACTGCTGCCGCTGTAGTCTGTGGAGTAGGAGGCTGCGCTCCGGAGACGTGTGGACAGAAATCAAGCCGAACAGTGCCGAACTGTAGATCAGTTAAAACTACTACTACAAGTAAGAACATTTCCACACTGTGACATTCCTTATCCCCTACATCCCCTAATTTCAATCATTTACACTTTATGTAACTCAGATGGAGCTTGGTGATAGGCGATAACACGAGGATATAAAAATAATGTGACATGTTACCATGTGCAGACACATTTACCTGAAGAATAGGAGGTCTGTGAAGAGTGGTGGTTGCAGGGAGTGTCGTTGGAGCCGGGCAGCTCTGTCGGAGGATGGTGCTGGGAGCCACTTGTCTGCTGATGTTTCCAGGAGACTGTGAGAGAAGGCAAAAGCAAACACGATATAATGTGGCAAAGCATTTTTTTAAAAAAATCTGCATTCAGATGAGCATTTCAGCCTCGAGTCATAAATAATCTGCTGTGAGCATACAGATACAAATGGCGTGTGAATACAGGAGTAAACGGGAGGCTGGTTTTCTCCTCTGCCATTTTAGAAAGTGCTAATAACAAGTAAAAAACAATGGTAAGAAGTATGAGCAAGGATTTCTCTTAAGAAAGCAGCAACGAGGTGAAAATTAAAGTAAGTTTTAATAGAGATTTTCAAACATCAGCAGCATCATCATCATCATCATCAATCTTAAGTTTCAGTTTTACATGTTTGGGGCTCTTAAACGCTGGGATTATGTCGGCAGCCATATGTGGAGCTGAATTTAAGAATTTTTATGAAGAAAAAAATAAGAGTAATAAAACTATAGCCTGTTATATTGACAGGAAAGCCAGCTGACTATGGGCTATAATGTTGCACATGGCACCTAAGCTTGCAGAGATAAAAACCTTTCCTGGGCAGACTGTAGCTGGATTCACTGAACTCCAGACATTCTTTGAAGATTGTCTGGAGGGGCCTTGTGTGTAAACGCAAACATCCGCACATGTCACTCTGGAGAGTCTCTGGGCAGCTCCCTAGTTTGATTTCTGTTTAATATCTAACTCAGTTCATAAGAGAACACAGCAGCAGAAACCACGGCAAGTGAACTGTTGAGTGTCCTGATCTGCATACTGAAGCCAGATGTCACCTCCTTGGCAGGATTCTCTGGATTCAACTGCTGTTTTGAACATATCTCACCTACTAGACAATGTGCGCATGTGATAACTGCAAACGTTTGAGAAGGTCTGGACTTAAGTCTCAGAACATTTTCCGGGGGTTTGAGTCTGAGAAAGGGGCTTGTGTGACCTTACCTGAGCAGGTGACACGTTAGTGGGCGTAGTGGTCCGAGGTGCCATGCCTCCCTGTGTCTGAGCCTGAGTCTGCATTTGGGCCAGAGCCTGCTGAGGAATCATCAGCAGCTGTCCGCTCTCACTGCGTACAAGCACCATCCCTGAACCATGTCAGAAAAATACATTAGACAGCTGGAAAGTAATTTGATAGAGGCAGTGTCATCAGTGCACGGCTGAACTAATGTGGAGAGTAAACATGATCTCTTTGCATCGTAAATCACAGAAAGTATTTGCCATAAATCACACCAAACAGACGCAGTGTTTTAAATGTTTGAAAATTTTGATCATCTATTCAAAATTCACGCTAATCACATTCTTCTCAATCTTTAGTTTCTTAAATTTAAATAATAACAAACGATACACAACAAAATGTATTGAACAGAAACAAATGGTCCTTCTCCCTTCAGATAAATTTAAGATTAACTAAATGAAACAAGTACTGAAGAAACTGAACTCTCAACTTGTGAATTTATCAAGTTAATGAGAAATTGGCTGGATATTCCTTTTTTTATTGATTATTAAAAATGCCCAATTGATAAGTCAATATAAGATATCCATGATTTCATTAAATTAAAAAATATGTTTATTTTTTTTCCTATAAAAGTGCTTCCAAAACTCTATTTTTGGACTGCAACATTCTTTATAAAGTTTTTCTAAAGACTAAAAGGTGAGTCATTACTAGGGTTGTCCACAAATCCAAATTGTTCAGTTTGAATTATTTATTTGTTGTATGGACCAAAGATACAAGGAAAATATTCACATTCAAGAACCTGAAAAATCAGAAACCTTGTTTTAATTATAATTGTTTTTGAAACACTCAAACCCTTCCCAAAATAGTTGATAATTTAGTAATTGATTTATAATGTGAATTTTGAATATACTAATATTAATTGTCTTAATCTTTATGAGCAATTGAGTTGATATATATCTGTATATATATATATATATATATATATATATATATATATTTAAAAAACATACTATACATATATACATATTTTTAGATTAAAAAAATAAATAAGTGTGTAAATTATAATTGGAATATGTATAGCAACTTATTTCATTATTCCATATCAAGTTTAAAAAGCAAATAAAAAGTAAACAATCGGCAACAATCAACAAGTAAAAATAAGTTTGAACATGCCATGCCTTCACTCACCGGGGGGCAGCTGGATGTTGTGTATGCTGGACTGACCCGGGTTCGTCTGCGGCAGCCTCGGGGCCAACATCTGAGGCGTTAAAGCTCGGATACCTCCCGGACCGGCGGCAGCCACATTCGCCGGACTCCGGGGAGCGCTGACTGCAGCAGCCGGCTGCGGTGCTGACTGTATTATAGTTGTGGGCGGCTCTGCCTTGATAATGTGCGACCTGTTGGACGCCTGGCCGTTGTTTACGACACCTGACTGTCCTGATGTGTGGGCAACCATGACATTATTGTTCCCATTCAGAGTTGGCGGCCTGACCAGAGTCACAGTGGCTGTTGCTGGTGCTGCTGCTGTCTGGCTCACAGACTGAGCTGAGTTCATGAGAGGCGTCTGGATGACACTGTTGGACGCACCGGGCAGCCCTTTATTAGCAGACACTGGTCCACTGTCGACAGCTGCAGGACTACCACTGTTGCTTGTCACTGTCCCCCCGTGAGGGACAGCAGCAGAGGCGGCAGCAGCGCTTCCTGCATCGTGAGAGTTCATCATAGTTTGGCTCCCATTGAAAGTCTGCACTGAGTGTGAGCCTACTCTCCCCTGATGATGAGGGAGAGCAACTGAACCGCCGCCGTCAACAAGTGCTTTTTTGCCAGGGTCGAGTCCAGTGGCGGAGTCCGTGCTGGCTGTCGACGCGTCCATGGTTGAACCATGGGAACCTTGTTATCATGTACGATGAGACCCCCAGCGCTTCAACTTGTTCAGAAGACACACAAACAACCTTGCATGTGATGGGGAGGCAGCAGGACTCTGACACTTCTACTGCTTGTTCTTGTGTACACACTCTTTTCGAGACACAAAGAAGGAAAACAACATAAGTAGTTTACAGCGTACCTGCTTTTAGCAACCGTCTTGACCAAGTAACCAGCTGGACATTAGCTCGCGCAAAACCCCTAATAGTCCCGGAACTATCACTGTGTAATTACCGGCTGTTTCGCGCCTACCCCAGTGGTTGTTGTGACACAAGACGGACAGTTGTGACTCTACAGCCCTGGACAAGATGACAAACTACCGCTTTATTCAGGTTTGTGTGTAAAAACGGCTCGTCCGGCGGGCCTGGGTGAACCGCCATCTTCACAGTCCGGAGAGCTTATGATGAGAAGTGAGGTACTTACCAGTAACCATGCGCATGCGCACACCAGTTGGCCGTCTCCGTGCGGGGGCCTTTCTCGAGCTGTGATTGGCTGTCGCGCATTCTAAAAGGCGGTACCAATGGCTTCAGCTGTCAGTCCACGGGATGCATGAGATGGAACAACATCGTCGCCGAGACTAAAATGTTTCCCGTCAAAGTTTACGCTCCCGCCGGCGTCTTTACGCCATGCAACTATATGTTCCGACTCAGAATCGCACCGACTAACTGTCGGCGGAGAAATATCGCGGTTTGCAGCGGGCTAACGATCCGGAATTGAGAGTTAATTCGCTGCCGCTGAGCCGTGCAAGATGGCTGCACTGTTTTTGGTCACAGCGAGAGAAGTTGCTGTTGTAAAGAGGCGTTCGAGCGAGCCCCACCCTTCTCTGAAAGAGAGAGCGAGATAGACACACACAGAGAGAGAGAGAGCGGGGAACACTGCTGTGTTATCAGACGGTCATGGGATTTAGTTTGGCTTAACTATTCGCGTACCGACAAATAGTGTGTTTGTACATCGTCTTTTCTATGTAGTGCCATGTATACTCCCTCTTTTCCATCTAAAGTTGATAATGCCCCATGAAAATACCTTCAAAGTCGAGGATTTACTTTCTATATGCTATATTTCCTTAATAAACAAATACAATTAAATTAAAATATTACTTACTGTATTATATTTTTCTTTTGTTTAATAATGAGCTGTTTATACACTGAATTTCTACGATACACAGTAATAAACCACTGTTTGTGTGTATAATTATTTATTTTTTGTTGATATTTATACATGTATATCAACTGGTTAACAATGTGTATTTTATATGCTGAATTTTAACTATAAATATAATAAGCACCCCTTCCCACACATAAATAAATGGTATATATATTTTTTTATAACATCAATTAGTTAATATTGTAATATTTTACTCAGATTACCTAATGGCGTGTTTCCACCAGCACGACACGGTTAAGTTGTGTTTCCAGAGGTCATCGGAGTGTCGTCACAGGAAGAGACGTCTGATGCAAGAAAGAAATATTTTAATATATTTAAAATATTTAGATCTCTTTAGATACATTTATATATCTAAATAGTGTTTATCGAAAGTTATTTGGTTTCATTTTGTAGTTGAAGACTGCACATTTAGTACAAATTTGTGCCTCTCTTCCAAGTTTTAATAACCATGGTTATTAAACGTGTACTAGTTCTCAGCAAATGCAATGTCTGCTGTTGTATTTTGTCATTTTTTAATTCATGTTCAGTATTACCACACTTTTCCAATTGTACAGTTCTAGCACTATACTCGGCTCAACTCGACGGCTCGTTCTTTTGTACCTGGGGTTCCTTAGGTTCCAAGTGAGCTGAGCCGATACTAAAATGTGACGCCAACAGATGACCGGTTATTGATTGGTCAGAGAGTGTCATCACTGGAAGAGTCATGAGCGTGACGTCCGACACAAGAATCAAACCGAACAATGCCGAACTGTAGGTCAGTTATAAAGACTTCAGAATTCCAAAACATGCATTATTAATATCCAAATATCCAAGCAAGGACATTTATAAAATAACAAATGCACTGCCGAAAGCCAGCAATGGCGAACCGATCACAACCTGTTCAGCTTTACTACAGCAGCTGTGTCAGACTAAGTCTGCGCTCTGGTCATGCAGGAAGTACCGAACAATTAGGTCAACTGATTCTAAGGATTTAGTTCACCGAAAATAACTGCTTTGCACGTCAATAGTTTGTGTTGTCACAGCAGTTTCCCGACTACGTTGAGGAGGTACTATGAAGTAATGGAAAATCACGTGCCTGATACCAAACCAAGTAGAGCCGAGCAGTGCTAGAACTGTAAAATGTTAAAAAAACAAAAACAAGAGTGTCACTGCTGTGTTGTAGTAAATAACACAGCACAATGAATGAAATTTATAGTGTTACTTTTGTATCAGGCCACACGGTGGTGTAGTGGTTAGCACTCTCGCCTTGCAGCGAGAAGACCCGGGTTTGAGCCCCAGTTGGAACAAGGGCCTTTCTGCATGGAGTTTGCATGTTCTCCCCGTGTGTGCGTGGGTTCTCTCCGGGTTCTCCGGCTTCCTCCCACAGTCCAAAAACATGCAATGTGGGGATTAGGTAAATTGGACACTCTAAATTGACCATAGGAGTGAGTGTGAGAGTGAATGGTTGTTTGTCTCTAGTAGTGTGTGGCCCTGCGATGGACTGGCGAACTGTCCAGGGTGTACCCCGCCTATCGCCCGATGTAGCTGTGATTGGCACAGCACCCCCCGCGACCCTCTGGTGGAGGATAAAGCGGTTAGATGATGACTGACTGATGACTGACTTTTGTATCAATAAGTCAATTCCTAGTGTGTGTGTGTGTGTGTGGGGGGGGGTCAAATTCAGCACAGGGCCTCATAAAGGCTTGGGCCGGCCCTGTGCACCTACATCCACATTCAGGTCAGTGGCCATTTCCTTCAGCTCTTGTTAAGGTTTTGTTTTGTTTTTATGGAACATGATAAACTGTGGTTAATTCATACTCTTCAATATACTAGCCCACATGCGCTAAAATTGCCAATAAATAATAATAAAAAATTAAATAAAAAGTGGTTATAATGAAGTTGTATGTTTTTCTGCGATACACATTTTCCATCATAATAAGCGGAAGCGGTAACGTGAGGTAAATTCTTTCATCAGTCTTCACAACAGACTCCACAGACAGAGGCGGTGTCTGAGGCGGTGTGCGCCGATAGATAACACAAACGAACTGTTACGCGCAGGTGATCCAGCAGCACAGAGGAGCGCACAGGTGTGGGCTATTTATGCTCATTGCTGATAAACTAAGGTCTAACGCTCGCTGCGGTAATATCAGTTTGAAGACATTTCCACTGCAAACATGAGCACCGGAGCAGGGACTCCTTACATCGGCAGTAAAATAAGTTTAATATCCAAGGCACAGATTCGTTATGAGGGAATTCTGTCCTCTGTGGACACAGAGAGGTCTACGGTTGCTTTGGCCAAAGGTAGGTTTAAATGTGTGCCACGTGGGTGGTTTGTTTGCTACATGTGAAAAACGGAAGTTGAAGTTGAACGAAATGTCGCTTTTAAGAAGTCAAAGAATCCGCCAAGGCACTTTTTCTTTTTTTTCAAATAATTAAAATGCCTTTAAAAAACGTGTCGTATATGGCAGAACAACGTCCAAGCTTTAATGGGGCCCTAAGCTGAATTGGTTAGAATTAATTAGAATCCAGTGCTGGACTATTATCTAAAGATATCTAGTTAAGATGTTTTTTGTTTTACACACACACACACATGGCTTCAAGCAGCTGGTTGGTTCATTTATTCCTTTACTTATTAAAGGTACTTTAATAGTTGAAAAGAGTGCCTGAGCATGTTCTTTAACTCTGTGCTAACATGTCACTCATCATAAGAGCATCTCTATTCAACCTCATGTTATTGCTCCTTCACCAAATAACTGAAATCATCTTTTTAATCTTTCACTAGTCAAATCATACGGTACAGAGGACCGACATTCCAACAGACCAGTGCCGCCAAAAGATGAAATTTATGAATACATAATTTTCCGAGGAAGTGACATCAAGGACATCACCGTGTCCGAACCGCCGAAACCACACCACGGACTCCCTCGAGACCCTGCTATTGTGCAGGTTGTGTGGCTTTAGTTGTCCAATTTATAATAAATCCCCTCAAAGTATGGCAAAGTCTTAAATGGCGAGTTTCCCTGTCCTAACTTGTGTTTTCAGTCATCTGTTGGCGGCGGCTCATCAATGTATCACCCTCGATGGAGTCCGTACAGGGACATGATGCCCACTTACAACCAGCTGGCTGCTAGTTCTCTCCTCAACCAGCAGTACAATGCAGCACTCGGCCTCAGTTGGGTTAATGACATCACAACAGTCATTCTGTCAGTTTTTTTGCCTTTTCCACATGTGTTGTTTATCCTTTTGTTCCCAGTACCAGGACTTCATGGCATCCCAGCCAGAAGGGCCCCTATGGTCGAGCAGGCCGTTCAGACCATGCCGTTGGCTGGTGCTGTCCAGAAAAGGGGAAAGGCTTCCACCCAGTCTCAGAGCAGACAGCCCGTTCGCCAAACCCAGCAGACAGGGCGGGATGGCTCCCGGCTTCAGAAGGAGAATGTTCCCACCAGTGAGCACACTTGTCCCACACAGCTGTCATCTCCAATGTCTCATACTTCATTTTTACCAACAGAAAATGAGAAAACGTGTTAATGATTTGATCATTGCGATTCATGTTCAGGTGTGGCGCCGCCTCAGCCTACTGCAGCCAAGATTCAAAGTCAAGGCACTGAAAACCAGAGGCAAAGGCAAAAACAAGGTACCAAATTTGTCAGGTCTGGGCATTCTATGTCCACGCATGGGCAAAATGTTCTTTTAATATAAAATTCTAAATGTATTAAAAACCTATAAAATACAGCAGCCACACTGTATCAAAATAAAATACTCTTATTGTATTTTCAAAATACTTTCCCACCTCGAGGCAGCACAACCTCCTTTGTAAATGCAGGTAATCACATTTGAATGCTACATCCAATTACCATCCAATGCAATCATTTTCTAATCAATTCAACTACTTGGAAGCCAATAATTATCACATGATTAACGGGTTCACATTTTGAATGTTCCAGGAACACTTTGCAATTGTATGTGCTTAATCCGTCACCAAGTGTTATGGTGTGAACAAGTCGACAAGGTCACTTCCTGCCTCTCCAAGTCTAGAAAAGATCAATTATCTCAATTGATTAAATGGAGGATGAAAGCCTGTGACTTGATGTGTGATGTTTACAAGTTCTGGCAAAGTGAAATAAGCACCAAGCACCATGATGCTTTGTTACATAAAATATTTTATGTTTTTAAAAATGCATATTTTAAATGCATGTATCAGAAATATTACTAATCTCTTATATCCGTATCATCATGAGACGAGATATCATCTTTGAGTTTAGGTATTGTTGTATCATAAGATATCTGTGACTTTTAATGGTTTTAAAGGCATTGCATTGATAGTCATTATGTTGGATTATTCAAATAAATTAAATATATATTTTAAAAAAAATAGATGGGAGTTGATGTTTTTAAGTCACTTCACACTTTGATCATGTGTTTTTTCAGCGCATGTACATATCCTTCATTTAACATCAAAAGCCAAAGAAGTGCAAACATCTCAACAGAAAGTGTGCAGTTTTATTTAGTGCCTTTCAAAACTCGGTCACCTTGCATCAGTTAAATTAAACAAAGCTAAGATAAATGGATCAGACAAAATATAATCCAAATTTAAAAAAGTAATACAAAAAATATAGATGAGTGACTGATGGTAATGTGGGGCCAAGGTCGGTTATTCTGAAGAAGTGAGCTTTGAGATGTGGTTTGAAGGTTTATATCCCAGTATATTGAGCTGTAGATTAAACATATAAATATTTATTCACCGTTTTGCCCCTCTTATTGTAAACCATGTCTTGCAGACTCTGCCGTTCCAGATTATGGTAGAAGAATAAATGGGAATATTTCTGCAGAACAAGATGTTTATTTGTCTGAACTTTTTTTTTTGTCCTGGTGGTGGTGTGTAGGCAGTCGCAGGCCCAGGAACCGACGCAGAGGACAACTTATAGTGAAAAACTCAAAGACGACCACACTGCAGTTTGACTCTGATTTCGACTTTGAAACGGCAAATGCTCAGTTTAAGGATGATCTCACAAAGGAGGTTGAAGGTATGTTCCTTTCAGTGCACCGGCAGCCACTTCACATCTTATTTTACACGCATGCATGTTTCTTTTGTCAACCGTTGCAGTTGAAAAGGTGGATTCAGCTGAGGTCACGGAGAGTCCGGTCATGGAGGACGAGGAGGAACCTCAAAGTGACAAATACTACGACAAAGCCAAATGCTTCTTTGACAACGTCTCATCGGACCTTAAACCCAGGTGATTAGGAGTTTGCCATGTAAGGCTATGCTTGTTGCACTTTTAACAACGTTCAGCATATTATTTTTTATTTGTGCATCCTCAGGAGAACCACATGGGCGGAGGAGAAGAAGTTGAACATGGAAACATTTGGCGTGCCCGGCCGCTTCTTGAGAGGCAGAGGATTCAGAGGCCGAGGACAAAGAAAGGAGGGCACCACTGAGCAGCGACCCCTCTCTAAAGTTGGCAGTGGGAGGGTGTGAAGACTTTTCTTTACTCCTTTTTTTTTTTGAGATTTTTTTGTAAATAATTGTAGTTTTCTACTAATTTAAAAAAAATAATAATAATTCTCCCCGTTTTCCCCTATTTGAGACAGTTGAAGCAATTTATTTATTTTCCTCATTGTCCCAAACCTATTTTGGGCCCTTGTTTGGGAGAGCTATTTATTTTTAGTCCAGCTGTGCACTAACATATTAATTGGTGGCTGGTTTTGGAAGCATGTTAATGTGAAATGTCATTAGAGCAGACCAGCAGACATGCATATTTTTTTTTTTTTCCTATCTGAATGTATCGTCTACTTGACTTTGCAAATGTGAGTTTGGTGTAGGACTGTCTTGACAGAATAGACAGACAGCTGTGCTTTATTTTTTTTGTCCCCCTATTTGTAAAGTGAAAACTGTGGAGAAGCTTAACAGTTGCTATTAAATAACATGATTAACAGACTGGCTTTCCTCTTGTTCTGTATGCTCTCATTGAGAAAGAAAAATGACCAAACTAAGATCCCAGGGCCAAGCCTTCATGGGGAATTTGACTTGGGGCCCCACCACAGTTTTTTTTGTAACCAGTAAAACCAGTTTTGGTTTTACTTTTGGCAGTAAAACCAAGAGTGGCCTATAGTATCAATTTGCAGCATTGAGGACTGCAGCCCAAATCAGATTTGTCAGTATATCCAATCACAATCTGATCTTCTGACCAACTGTTCACATATTGCAAGTGATCAGCTCCAGTCTCCATGTGTCCACATTGACATCTAATAGATAGATTTCTATAGTTGCAGGTGATGCAAAACTAGTCCAAGCACAATATTAATCTTGTCCTTTATTTCTTTGTAACTGAGGGTTTTGAGGGTTGTTGTTGTTTCCCGCTGATATTCTCCAAAACCCAGCTCCTCCATCGCATGTGCTGTCCTGATATATGGATTTATTTCTGTATGTCCCTTCTAATTTCTTCTGGATATCTGTCTTCCATGCTTGTATCTTTTTTTTCTTTTTTTTTTTTTTTTTTGAACAATCTTCTTCCACTGCATCAATCGTTTAATGTGCCTCCAATTAACCTCCATCTCTCCACATCTACATTGTTTGAGTCGTGCTGTGAGTGAAACTTTAAAATCCCATCTGAGCAACCGAGACGGTCGGATCCGATCAGAATTGCATTCCAAACACCTCCATAATGTGCTTTGAATCAGCTTTGGAAAAACTGTATCTCCTGTGTTGTTGCTGTACAGACCGCCCAAAAATGAATGTAGATACAATCTGGATATCTAAGGTATCTTTCATGTTTAAAGACTGTGCCGCCCCACTGGTTCGCTTCTGCCTTGGGCCACCAGCTCTGAAAGATCCATTTCCACCACCAAACAAAATGTATGAAAGCCAAATGATAGAAGAGCAGCTTTTCAGTTTTGTATATGTGGTGGCTTGCAAATGGAAGCCAACTGGTTGAACTTGGGGTCCAATTCTTGTAGCGCTTTCAGGAAGGTTGTGTCATCAGGTGCGATGGCGATGGCCTCCAGCTCTGAGAGGTTGTGGGACTCTCCCTCGTCTGCATACATGTGAAGCTCATCGTCTAGCATCTCGTCCTCCATCTCCTGGAGAGCGGACAGCTTCTGCAGACATTCATATTAATTTAAACAAATATTGCAGTGTTTTTACAGCAATGGCTGTAACACTTAAATACTGACCCTGTGCAGCAGGGTGCGGAGAGTGTCATCCAACACATGGCTATTTGTTTGGTTGAAGGAAGTCAGTGTTCCCATGTCCTTGTACTGAACACAATGTACAAAAGAAATAATTTTCTCCAGCAGCTGCTATAAGGTAACAAAAAGCATAAACTGTCACTCTACCTGGTGGGTGTGGTCATAGTCGTTGGCTGTGAAAGGGTTCCAGGTTGTCTACGATTGGAGGAGAATGTGATTTGAAAATGAAAGGAACAAAAACAAGTCAATATTTGAAGGTAAAGCTGTGACTGAATTACTTGTTTGCAGTTGTCAGCGAGTAGGTTCAAGTGATTCTCTCTTCGGTCGTCCACTTTTATGGAGTGTCTGCTCCTGAAGCTTTGTCTCAGTTCCTGTTCAACACAACAACAGGTGCAGCAACCGTGATAAACAGCATACATGCACATTATACAGTTCTAGCAGCACTTGGCTCGACTCGACTCAGTCCGGGTATCAGACACGTCGTTTTCCATGACTTCATAGTACGTAACTTACTCAACGTGAGCAGGGCCTGGGGCTTATGTGGCCCCCACTTTATATCAAGTCATAATGAGTTATCACAATTCTTGTTATTTTTAGATTTGTTTCCCACCATAAATATTTTTTATTGAGAATGATATCACGTATTGAAACGAGCACTTTTATAATTTCATCAATCATTTAAGTTTTTAAGTTGAAAGATGAAGTATATGAACACATGTTTAATCCTTAAATGTATTAATGATGGACATTAATAAGTAAACATGAGACAAGACGGTATTCTGGACACATGATAGTCAGACCATATGCTTTACAATATGCGTCCTGTATAGGACAGGAACCTTGAGGGTCTGTCCTGGATATGGTGTGTTAAGGAAGCACAGATGTCTCTTGTTTGACTAAATGGTGATTTTGTCCAAACTTGTTGCATCTAATTTATAGATCATGAGACAGTATAGTATATCCGGACCCGACTTGTTGATAATGACAATGATAATCTATATAAGGTTAGTTTTGTTCTTCTGGGACAGAATTGTTCGGAGATTCGGCAGGAACACATTCTCCTGAATTACTGCAGAGCTTGCTCTGATGCCTGACTTGTAACCAAATGAAATCCCTTTGTTCGGTACGAGTCCTGTGTCAGAGGGGTTACTCTTCTACACCATCAACTCATCACCTATCGTTCGTAAGAAGAAGGAAGCCTGACAAAAATGACAAAGCCCACTTTTGAAAATTCTGTATGTTGCATCCTATCATGTACAGTAGTGGAATCTCGACGCTTCTTCTCAGAAGATCCTGTCAGGACACTGTCAAGTACCTAAAAAGAAGAACAGGCGAGTGTTACTCGAATTTGAATGAAAACATGTCAGTGGTTTTGTTTTATCAAAAGTGCAGTGCGAGCAGTGACCTGGCAGTCTGTGCCGGGTTTCTCTGTGTTTGATTCAAGGAGGGTTTGCCCGGATGATATAGTCTCTAAAGTGATGAACTCATTTTTGCAGGAGCAGACGACTGCCATCAGCAGCAGAACTGTCAGAGGGACGAAGGCAACATTTTGTGAAAAAAAAACAACAAAATTGCAGCAACTCATCAGGTTACACTGTACAACAGGGGTCTCAAACTCAAAAGGTCTAGTTACATCCTGGACAGGTCACCGGTCCATTGCAGGGCCGACATACTGTATAGGCCACCTTTACACCTGGCATTAGAATGCATTTTCTGTCATCGGATAGTGCTTCACAGCATGTATTTACACATGGTTTTGTGCATCTCAGGTGTCCACATCAAGAAAAGATGACAATCTGATCACAGTCATTCCCCTTGCGTCTCCTCCCCCTCTTGTTCTGCAAAGATTTCCAGCAGCAGACCACGGCGTCACATCCTGTCTGCTGCCATATCAACAACAACAACAACGTTAGCCACATGTGAAGTCACGCTATTGTATGGAATCCCCTTGGTTTTTCGATGCAGGGGAAGTAGTCGTCTTCGACGAGCGGAAAACCGACTGTGCAGTTTTGTTGCAGCTGTCACATGAGCTGTGCTCAGAGCCACCAATGTATTTCCCCTCACATGGAAGTTGTGGGTGGAGTGACGATGCATCAGAGACTTGTTGCATTTACAGTTCTGTTCAATGCGGTCACAATGCATCCCCCACCCCCTCCCAAAATGATTTACTTACAAGTGCTCAGACGTGATCTGATTGTAATCCGATCACAGAGAACGTATATTAATGCCAGGTGTAAAGGACGCCATAGAGTTGAACAACCATTCATTCTCACGTACAGGCAATTAACCTCTGCATGTGTTTAGACATAAAGAGAACATGCAATTTCCACATAGAAAGTCATGGATGCGAACCAGCAACAGTTTGCTGTGAGGGAGCAGTGCTAGCCACGTGTGTGGCCCCACAAAAGGACTATATTAAAAAAAACTAACCCATTTTAATTTAAAATCAATTGCAGGGCCACAGGAAATCAATTGGAGGGCCGGACATGGCCCGCTAGCCATAAGTTTGAGACGTCTGCTGTATAACAACACGACTGACAGGTAGCAACATCGTGTCTTACACAGGAGTAAAACCAGTGAGGCAAACACTATCCCTATAGCACCAGAGGCAGCTCTGGTGGCAGAGTGTCGGCGGGTTCGACAGTTGCCCGTCACAGAACAGTCACACACGGTCACGCTGAGGTTGTAAACGCCAAACTCTCCCTGCGTGTCAGAGATCTTCACACCAACTGTGTGCGGTCCAGCATATACACTGGGCTCCTTTACCAGACCTGCCGTGTAACCTGTGAGAAATAATCAAACATTATAGTTTTGTATGTTTTTTGTGATATTTATCTATGTAGGGTAGTTGTTTTTCTTCTTTTTTTCTTTTTTTACCATATGAAGGATTCAGTTTCCATTTTCCTCTGACATCTCCCAGCAGTTCAAATGTGAAAGGCCCTCCGAAAGGATTTTCATCCAGGTCAAAGGCCGTGATGTTGGTGGCGATGGGGTCGTCTGACATACACACATACAAGTAGGTCTCTACTGGCTGTGGTGTGTTGTCATTCTGGTCTGTTACATGGATTTGCAGTGTAGCGGTGCCTGTCATCGGTGGCTCTCCTGTCCCAAATGTCAAAATAAGCAGTGCAGATATGAATGAAACATGAATGTGAAGTTCCAGTCAGGATAAATACGCCACAATTAAGCACACCACTACCTGAATTTTCACAATATTATCTCTTTCTGCGTCACTTCTTATGCTCCGTTGCACATAAGAGCAACATATGGCACCAGGGCCAGAGCTGGCCCATGTACTACTTTTTTCTGGCCCTCAATTTGCAAATATAGACCAAACATTTCACTTTCGCACCTTCACGGTATAGTTAATGTTAATTAATTCATCTGAAATAATAAATAATAATAATAAATTTTGATTGAAATGTTGTGTATCCACATAATCTTACCCTTATCCACTGCATGTAGCAAGACGGTGTAGACATCATTTACAACATGAGACGATTCCCTGTCTGGTGTTTTGACAGTTGTGATGTCGCCTGTGTGGGGATCCACCGTCACCCAGCCTGCAGGGTCGTTGCCCACTTTGTACCTGTGGACAAATATGAAGAGGTCACTACATGGATAGGAGATTCCGCATAAACCCTCAGATACACAGACTGGACACTTAGGCTAGAGTTCCTCTTTGTTTATAACATTACATGTTAAGTCTTATATATATACATATGTATATATATATATATGTATCGCATCAGAATGAGGAAGAAAGTTTGAATGTGACTGAATGTGGTTGTTGGTGCCAGACAGGCTGGTGTGTGTATTTCAGACTCTGCAAAAGTACAGAAAAAAAGACCTGGGTTTTGTGACCTGATCAGAAAATGGCCCTTCTGCATGGAGTTTGTATGTTTTATCCAGTGAGCAGCAGTTCTCTGCAAGAAAAGGCTTTGCTGTTGCCAGAGGTCTGTGGAAGATCGCACGACTGGTTTAAAAATAATAAAACAGGCAAGAGTAACTTGAGTAACCCATTGTTAAACCCCAAAATCATGCAGAAGACCAATTATAAACACACATGTTGAGCCTTAAAGCAGATGAGCTACAACAGAGGACCACACTGCCACTCCTGCCACATTAGGTGTCCTATATGTACCTTCATATACAGCAGGGGTGTCAAACTCATTTTTGTTCAGGGGCCACATACAGCACAATGTGATCAAGTGGGCCGGACCAGTAAAATAATAGCATAATAGCCTATGACCAACAAGAACTTAATTTTTACAAAACATGACATTTGTCTTGGAACAATTTACACATCACACTGGATCTATAAAGGCATAAACATTTAGTCACAGGTATCTGGAAGTGAAAAATATTGCATTTGACATTACGTTTAGATTGTAATCGTAGTGTGAAATTTCAACAAATTCATCCTGTGGGCCGGATTGGACCCTCTGGCGGGCCGGTTCTGGCCCCCGGGCCGTATGTTTGACACCCCTGATATACAGTATATACCATACTTCAACATCCAGGAGCACGTCATAAGAGACGTCAGACTAGGCAGTGAAATAGAAAACAATTCTAACAATTCCAACATGCTAGATTTCCAAATCTCTGTTCTTCACTTATGTTACACTACATGTCCGTTCATCGTTTCCGACGTTCATAATCCGGGTCCGACACTGGAAATGTGTCGGTCACAAACAAATGCCCATGTCAAAGGAGCAGCATATTTAAGATGATTGTTCTGTTCTCACTCTCTGGACCGTCATGTGTAGAATACTCCTTATTGACTTTGGTTTCTACGCATGTAGGTGGACGGATAAGGAGGAACATCCCACTTACACAAAATCTCTAGCTTGACTGGAGTCAGGATCAACAGCGGTGACCTTCTCCACCCACGTCCCTATGGGGGTGTTCTCCTCCACTGTGGCCTCTTTGACGGCCACACTGAACACTGGGGGGTCGTTGGTATCCTCCACATTGATGATGACTTTGACAGAGTGAGGCTGAGCTGCACCAGGATCACTGTCTCTTATGGTGTCAACAATCCAAAGGCCTGAGGACCTCTTCCCCTTCACTTGGCAGGAGAAATATGGAAGCTCATTTTCCACAGAGATGGACAGTTCCCTCTGCGCTCCCTCCTCAAAATCTAAAGCCTGAGATCATACGCAGTTAAGTGGCAGATATGCTTGTCGCTACATGTCAAAGGGAAGTGGGTGTCACTGTAATGTAAGGCATGCCGCCAAATACCACTTACTTTGACTACTTTCAGGATTCCATCATTGCTGTCTGGGTCTGTTTCAATTATGAAGTGTCCTCCCTCATCAGCATGCACGGTGAACCTGGCTCTCCATGCAGGCGTGTGTGGGGTGTCTTTGTCTGTCACGTGTAGCCGCAGAGGGGAAAACCCAATCTCCCCCTCCTTTACTTTCCCACTGCCCTGTTGTTTGAAATAAGAGGATACAATATGAAAATCTTAACTTTGAGTTGATTATACTGTTGTTTACTGACACAAACAATGGCTCCTTGGAACAAAATTGTAAAATCACGCAGAATAAACACTGAAACAAAATCAATTATACTGTCATATTACTTTTCCTTGTTTGGTTTTGATTATTCCAGTAAAAGCGTCTGAAGATTACAATAATATGAATAATGTCTGGATTTAACATCTTAGTTGCTTTTGATTATTTTAATATTAAATAATTGCAAACCATTTGAAGTGTTTGAGGAGTGGGTTGTCTATACTGGAAGGTCGACAGTTCAGTTTTTAGTATAAATCGGCGAATAGTAAGTTGTGGTATTTTATTTGTTAAGCCTTTTGTTAAGTGGCTTTATTCAATATTTCCTTGTGTCCACAGTGGCAGTCATTATTTTAGAAAGACCAGGTGTTTGTGTCTCAGAAATATCTTCACTATCCCTTTAATCTGCCCGGGCTTTACCGTCTGTCCACTGATGCTTGGGAGGTGGTTGTTGCCGTCCTGGACGTGGATGACAACGGTGGTTGAACTGGACAGTTTGACTACTTCACCATGGTCTTTGGCCTCCACCAGTATCGTGAACATGTCAGCCGCCTTAATAGAAAGAAAAATTACATTTAATTGTAATTGTGTCTGAGTCTATCATAGGAGTATCATACATGTACTGTAGGTGTAGATGTATGATATAGGGATGGGACAGTACCACTTTTTTTTAGGTCCGATACTGATACCAATATCACAAACTTGAGTATCTATTGATACCGATATTGGTCCATTGCAGTCATTTCAGAGCATATATGGACTATGAATTTGTTATCAACACATTTGTGGTGAGTCATTTTAGACAAAATTCTCTTACTGTGTAACAAATATTGTCCTCCCAAAAAGAAGAAATAAACAGCCCAAACATGACTTAGATATATAGGAGTTTTTGGTTGTATCAGATTCTACGGACCGATACCAGATCCCATCCCTAGTGTGATGTGTATGATTTCATCATTTTTACACAAAATCCATGGTTAGTATAGGTGTAAATCTTTAGAGTACATTCATCTTTCTGCTCTGTTCATTTACATAGACTTAACGTTTTTCGCACTATAATTAGACAGTGCTCTGTGTTTGGTACATGCCCATAATTACTACAGATGTCATACCATACAGTCTGGTGAAGAACTAACTGAACAGCTACATACTTCTATAAATACATGTCACACATTACATTTCCATATATCACAGTCACTAACAGAACTGGAAATGCTACGACCTATTTTGCATTTTGGGCTCTCGGGTCACATGACTCTGTTAAGATGTTAAAAACAAGACACTCTTACGTCATGATCCAAACATCCCTTGAATGAAATAGCTCCAGTCTTCTCAATGACGAATTCGGTGTCTGGAGTGTTTGGGGACACAGCTTTGATCTCATAGTGGAAGGTGGAGTTCGCTGTTCCTTTCTGGTCTCTGTCGCTGGCCACCACAGTCAGGAGATGGGAGCCTTTTAGGAAACGATAAATAAATGATTCATTTGTGAGGAAATAAACACAGTAAAAGAAAAAAAACGAGAAGGCAAAGAAGAGGCATGTTTACCTTGTACGTCTTCCTCTTTAACACTGATTTCATACAGATCCTTCTGAAAGTGTGGTGGGTTGTCATTGATGTCCTGTATGGTAATCTCAACTCCTAATTTAGTGTCAATTGATAAATCTGTCGTCCTGGCCTCAAATTGTAGCTGCAGGTTGAAAAACATTACTCAATCTTAGTCACAATTTTAAAAGAAATAAATGATGTAACTATAATACTTAAAAGAATGTGGAGGATAAAGTGGTAATGAAGAATGAGTGATGAAATGATATCAAAACAAAGTTAGCTGTCTGTCGCATCTACGTGTCACTGCACTCTTCCCCGTGTGTTTGTTGTGGAAATTCATCAGTGCGCTCATTAAGTCAAACCTTTAGCATCGTCCTCTCCTCATAGTCCACAGCCTTGTGGACATAAATGGTGCCAGAGTCTTTGTGAATGGAGAGGACTCCCCTCGGCTCCTCGTCCACGCCTTCCCCATAGAGATCAAAGTATACTCGATAGTCGCGCTCAATGTTTACCTACAACACAACACCAGATTCTTCTCAGTCACACTGAGACTTGGATTCAACGTTCAAATGTTTTAATGATGATAATATTCTTCTTAAATACTCAACTGTCGATATTTGCTTTCAGGGTCTAGACTGTTTGCCTCTTATTAAAAAGTAAATAAATTAAAAAAAAATTTCTATTTTCTAAAATCATTCTAAAAATACTATTCACACTCTGCTCCTATTGATTATGGTATACCTCAAGGGTCAAGTATAGGTCCACTTTTATTTTTACTACCCTCTTTCAAAAACACTGAGAATAAGTTTTATTTTTCAGTCTCCTGTCCCACATAGGTTATTTCACCACTTCGATGTTGGTTGTACTTCATCTAGTTTTGTGTCTGTTTTTCTTTGCCTTTGCCTTGTTTTTTTGTATACATGCTGTATGTATACATATGGCTTGCACTGACATGCACAGCAGCAATAAAGATTGAACCAAGCGATGACATGCAACCACAAGTCAAAATAATATGTTTCGGGTGAAATATTTTACGGTGTGAGTTTCTCACCTTTCCCAGCACATAAGGGAAGGGCCCTGGATGCTCCTCCTCAATTGTGAAGGAATCAATGATCCAAGACCTTCGCTGACGACTCAGCGCTTCTGAACATGTTGCACTTGACAAACAACACAACTGAAAGACAAACAAACCCTGTGGTGTGCAGTCTTAAAAAGGGAGATTTATGTATGGTGTGTTTGTTAAGTCAGTAGCTGTGGGCTCGTAATTGATGTCATTTTTTTCTACTTTGGAATGAACTGGACCTATTGTCCTCATAGTTGGTAAACCAGTGCCTCACCCCATACTTACACTATTTATTGCGACCATCCTGACTATTTATATCTTTAGTGTCTGCAATAAATTCACACCAATTCATTTTGGATGTCAACACCGAGCAAGTTGCAAAGAAACATCCCGCTGCACAAAAACTATATCCTCAAGCATCACTGCCTGCAACGCTGGCATTATGTCAAAATGTTTTCCTTTACAGATAATAATCTACAAACTGCGACCATATTGCTTGGTTTTAAACTAATGTTGACATGTATATAATTATATCCAGAAAGATTTAGAGTCAGTGTCAGCTGTACGTACCAAGAAGAAGCAAAGCATGATGCTCGTTCTGCACCTCCAGCTCCGAGTGTCTGACGATTGCCCTCTGTTACACTTGAGCAAAGGAGGACCCTGCCCTCTGCGCTTCACACCCACACACACACATCAATTTAGTGTGTGTGTGTGTAAGTGTGTTTGAATATACAGTCAGTGATAAACTGCATGCGTGACTCATGAGTCACGCATGCAGTTTTTTCATATTTGCTCAGTGGGTTTTTCTTCATTCATTCATCCTGTAGATATAGTGACTTTTAAATTTTTCACACTTATGGATGCCATTCAACACACTGTTCTATAAGTGTCGGCACTTGTGGCAAGCTTCCGCAGAAGCGTGCTCTTAGTTTGCCGCGTGGAATCAGCTACGCGCTGGTTTGTCATCATAAAAGCAGCTCGAAAACTGGTCGGAACATGTGATTAAACATTTCTTTATTGATAAACCAAAGAAATCATTTTTTAAAGAGTCCATTGAAATTGGAGTTAGCAGAATTTGCATTGTCAGCACAATGTTCAAAGACAACACATTTAACATTTGGGTGACTTCATCTACCACACTGTACCTGAAGCCACTCACTTGATGTTATTATTTGCTGTATGTGTTAACACCGTACAACACGAGTCATCCATCTTCTACAAAATCCTGTGAGGGAAGTAACATAGGAAGAGATTTTGTCTGTCAAACATGCCAGAACAAGAATGAAGCTGGTGATAATTAATGGAAGCACCGATATTTACACTCCAAAACACACAGCACCCAACCCACAACGCATAAATCAAAGGAAGGTCAAGAGCAGTCATAAGAACCAGTTTGTGAAAGATTGAGAAGCCTTTTTTCAGTAGCTGTCATAACAAAACCTCTGTTTGCCCCATCCCAGCAGTCAGCTACCATCCTGCAGGTGGAGATCCATTGTTAGGAGGGTGCGTCCTTAGAAAGGTGAAGGTGAAGTCTGAGCTTTCACTCTCACTATCTCTGAAGGTGCGGCTCTCCTCTTGACAGTGCTACTGTGTGTTTCGTCATTGTCCGACCCCACTTCAGGTGTATCTTCCCCGTTGGCGTTGGTGCTCTGGCTGTCGCAAGAGGAGCTTGAAGACGTCGAGGACATCCGAGACTTTGCATCAAGACCCTCAAGGACGTGTCGGTAGAGTCCATTGCTGATGACTTCCTCGTTGTTATTGTTTCCTTGGACTGTGAGTCAGATGAAAAATGTGGTCAGGGATATGTCACTGATAACAAACTAAAGTCCATAAAGATAATCTATGTTTTTAACCTGTGTCACAGGAGTCGAGATTGTGTCACTTGTGCTGTGTTTCCATCATGGTATGGTTCGGTTTGAAATGGTAAAGCCCTGGATCAGGAGAACAGTGTGGGCTGTGCCTGATGGCTGCGTCAACAGAGCTGCTGGGTGTCCTGTGTTGTGTCTGTTGTGTTGCGTTCAATGTCGTCGCACTGGTACAACATCACGTTAGCCCACACCCCGAACTACCAATTAAAGCTACTGTTCTCAGTTGAAACGCTAGCCTGACTTTGCCATTCCAAACTGTACCAAACCAAACCGTACCATGATGGAAGCAAAAGTGTCAATGCCTCATCTAACAACACGACAAAAAGTCTGAAATATCTGTGTAAAGTTCGTATAAACTATATCTTACATGTGTTTTTTGTACCTGGCAGTGGGGACGTCAGCACTCCCTCCTCCCCAGAACTGAAGAAGACATCCAAAGCCTCCTGGTCAGAGATGTCAGTCAGATCCAGCTGGTCCAGCATGTCCACATTCACCTCCATGGATGAGACACTGCCAATGGGGGCTGCAAGAAGATGGTGAGAGATGATTGGCATTACTGTCTGAATGTGGAAAAGTTCACAGAGATGCCACCAGTCCAACTCACGTCTCCTGTAGTCTCGGATGCAAAGGTGTGCTGAGGACAGGTAGACATCCGCGTCGTGTTGGAAGACCTCCTCAAAGAAACGCTGCCTCTCTCTCAGTTTGAGCTGCTGCGCTGCGTCCACATCAGGGAGCCTCTGGCCTCGCTCAGTCTCCGCTGGCAAACACAACAGAGGGACAGGACGTTAGAAATCAGTTCAGGTAAAGCGAGGCCAGACATCATTGAATGCTGCTTTCAAATCAAATCAAGAAACTAGAAAAGGGCCTTTTGCATGTTCTGCACCTGTGGCAGATGGGTTTGGAGCTTAGAGATCTAATCTCTAAACTTTATCTTTAAACTTGTAGTTATGGAATTCAAGTCTCCTGTTCCTGTGTCATTGACATGGTGTTCCAGGCTTCATTTTATTCTGATTCATTAAGAGTTTTTATTTATTTAGAAAAAGATGTCACAGATTTGTTTCTACACTCTGAGAGGTGATGTGTAAATTACTCAAATGTTGGTGACCAGAAGGGGGTGACATTGAGCTATCAGTGACATGTATAGCAAAGTTTGACTGATTGGGGTCAAATCATCATCATCATCGTCCCCTGCTGGTGATGTTTTTTCACAGATTGGGACCATGGCTCTCTGATGCAGAAGCCAGCAGGGGGTGCACAGGGCTCAGGCAGTTTTCAGACTTTCATCATTACCTCTTGCAAACACACCTTAAAAAGAAAAAAAAAAAAAACAGAACTATCCCTTTAAAGCTCAGAAACACGTGAGGTCATAGTGTCCTAGTGGTTATAATCTTTTTATCAAACCCTTGGCAAGAAAGTGAAATACCTTTGCAGTGATCAGTGTTGTAGAGTGTTTCCACTCGATTGTCTTCATTATTCAGAATCCATATGTGGCAAAGTCTGAGTTTTGAGGAGCCATTGCTACTGCAGAGATCAAACTAGTAGGATGAGGCTTTTAAGCCGAGTGAGAACAGTGAAGATTATCTGGCAACAGTCCCAGTGGCTCTATAAATACTCCACTCAGCTTACGGTGACTAAGGATTCCCGGAATTATTTGTCTCGGACAAAAGAGAAGATTGTCGCATAATGAACTGACCGCAGCCAGGAAACATCTGCCACCAATGTACATCCAAAATCATGTACTGTAGATGTTATAAAGCATCAGCGTCTTCAGACTGCTGCATCAGCACTGTCCTCCCCCTGAGTTGGGGAAATGTCTGTGGTGAAAGCAGGACACGGGTCTGTCACTGCAGCTCTGCTCTGTCCTGTGTGACAGGTTGCCTCCTGGGCACAAAGACCTCACAGGCTCAGCCATCAGAAAAGACAGAATAAAGGCAGTAATGTGTCTGGTTCATATAATGGAGCTTTATTTTTATTGCTTCCATGTCACATATGAAAGCTTATATCAGTCCCATGAATCATCTTTACAAAAGCAGGTGTCACAGCATGAGCCACGGGCACAGTAAACACCCACCGGCTTGTTAACACAGATTCACACGGGAGCAACTCAGCGCGTTTAGGCAAGTAGACATGGTCGAGACGATCTGCTGGAGTTCAAACTGAGCATCAGAACGAGGGCAAAAGGTTATTTCAGTGACTTTGAACATGGCATGGTTGTTGGTGCTGGGCTGTTCTGACTATAAAAACATCATGGTATATTGATATTGTGATAAAAGTGCTGAAATGTCACCTCCTTCCATCATACCATTGATAACACTGACTGGTTGTACCAACGCGGAGGGGAAGGGGTTGTGTTATTTAGTGCTGCACAAACCTAAGTGAGTTTTTGGCGTGGTATGACTGGTATGATTGTGAGTGGTTTTGGTAACTTGACCTTTAAATAAACTGGTGAAACCGGTTATCAACCCATGCCTACACACAACCATCTCTAGGGTTTACAGCACAAATGGGCAACATAAGGCCCTGGGGCCAGATCTGGTCCACCATCGACGTCCTCGCGGGTTACCTCAAATTGTCTCCTTCTCAGTGGTGACAGATCACCATTGTGATATTAGCATTTATGATGACTGAATCAGAGCTCAGTTGAGAACCAGGCAAGTCAGGAGGGTTGCCTCGAAACATCCCGTTCAAAGCAGATAGATTAAGTAACTTTCCTCAGACAGCAGCTCTTTAAAATAGTGTATTTGAGCTGCAACCTTCGCCAATAAAATGATGCTTTTCATCCCAGCTGTACAGGTTTAAACAAGCTGCTTATCCAGGAGTTCTTTCCCCCACTCACTTAAACACTAATTGATCACATAATTGATTGTTGCTACTTAAAGGCTGAGGCCCGTGGAGAGCAAAAGGTTAGCTACAGATGCATATCCCTGCATCGATTTTGCTTCCCTATCCAGTTCTCTCCTTATTTTCCCAGTGAATCACCTTCATCGATGCGACTGCCCTGATCTCAGATGACCCCTGTGACCTCTGATTAGTCCAACCACTCACATGGGAAAGTGCTCAGTCACACACACACACACATATAAAAGCCTGACCACAGCCTCCACTGCCAATGAGATCACATGTCCATTCCGCTACCGTCTGACCACAGTCTTTAGTTTCATGTCACAATGTGTCTGAGGGTCTGAGGCTCAGGAGAGATTTCTGAGACACAAACAACCTGATGAGAGTTCTGTCATTCCCGTGGACCAGGTGCAATTAAACTGTTCAGCTGCTTAATGATGGAACTGCTCAACTGAATCGAAGCATCTGTGATAGAAGCTGTTTTTATGAATTTGTATTAACGTAATCTTTTTTGTTCTTTCTTTATTTCTTTCTTCCTGTCTGTCTATCTAATTCTCTGAATTCATGTTTATTATTATATTACTTGTGCTTTCTTTGTGTTTCCTGCTATGTTTTGGTAACCCTTGTCTAAGAGCGAGTCGTCTTTCTACTCGAAGGTTGTGGGTTTTCGATTCCCAGCGTGTGAATGGGTATGTATGATAGAAATTGTGTCTTTGAGTAGATTAGACTAGACTCAACTATGGGCAGGGCATTGTGGGTAAACACAACCAAACAAAAACATATGCCCATGTAGATAGCCGGGATGAAATGGCTGAGCCCATTGTTGCAAAGGTCAGGATTTGATGCAGATCCATGTTTTGCTCTTAGTATGTGGAGGAAACAGAAGTTGTCCTGCATTAACCAACAGAGGAGCGAGTTTTCTTGTTCATTGTTGTCTTGTCTTCTCCTTGAGTAATTCCTGATGCAGCGCTGCCTCAGACGAGGAGGGGAATATGTTATTTAAAAGGTACAGTTTGTTTCACTTCAGTGCGAAAGAGTGAAAGCAAACTCGGGCCGGCTGATTCTTGCAACCCCCAATTGAACCGAGTCCCCAATCGTACATGTGTGTCTCGTTATCTTCCCTCCTCCCTGTGCATATTTAGTCAGTGTCTCATCCTCATTCTTTACCAGATCATCTTTGTCTTGTGCATTGAGTTCCAGTTGTTTTAGTGTTTTCTTTTAGAGTTTTTTTGATCATAGTCTATTTTACGATTATCTCCTCACAACTACTTTTTGATTGTCTCAAGTTTGCTACCAGAGTACTTTCTGAGTCTGTCGGTCCATCCTCCTGTCAGTCTGTTCAGTGTTACTGGTCTTTGTTTGATTCTTTCTTTCAACCTCCATCCCTTCCCTCGCCCTCTCTCTGTTGTTCCTCTGTGGGGCTTGAGGAAGAAAAGGTCACATGTGAGGGGCTCAGGACCCACTGGATGTGCAGAAAGACTCTGGGACGGGAGGAAAAACAGAGCAGACAGAGAGAGCCCAGCAGACCGGATGTGTCTGTGTACCACTCTATTCCTTCCCACACAAAGACAAACCCAGATCCTCTGCTCAGGGGGCAGAGAGAGAGAAAGAGCTCATTCAGAGCTGGACAAAAGCAGAGATGTCCGGGAAAGGGACTGACCTGGACTCCTTCGACATAATGCCAGTTACAGAAAGTCTTTTTTTCTTTTTGGATGCAGTGGAGGGGGGCAAAACTTTACTCAGCCTCAGTATGGTGTTTTAGTTTTAAAGGTCTAGTTAGGTGACATTCTGCAGTTTATACTGATTGGACAACTCTCATTCCCTAGTGCAGCCATTCCCAAACTGAACTGGGATTGAAATCTGAAAATCCTCTGAGACGATGATCAATAATTACCATATTTATTATTGTTTTCATGTGAACATGGGTATACAAAAACTATTTGTGCGGATTAATAATCATTCCACTTCAAGGTCATATTGCGATTCCACTAGCGATAGTACCTGGTGGGTTCTTTTAGTACCTGCTCTGCTATGCGTGCAATCGTCAGAGTGCCGTCACAGGAAGAGGCAAGAGCAAGCCGTCCAACACAAGAATCAAGCCGAACAATGCCGAACTGTAGATCAGTTAAAAAGACTTAAAATGTGGGTTAATCTCTGACAGTTACCAGGGAAGTGTCTAAAATGTCTTAAATCCTTAAATCCATCGTACATATTTTACAGCAATTTAAAACTTTTTTTTAATTTAAATTTATTGACCTTTCACTGTGAAAATCGCTGCCATACTGCATCAGAACTACGGTGGCCTTTGCTTACCAGACAAGTATGTCCTTCTTCTTCATTTGCAGTAAGCTTCCAGTTCAAAATGAGAAACATGGCAGCACAAGGTGGTAGCTTCCATAAAGTAAGGCCCTTGCATAAAGTACATAAATACACAAATAAAAGGCTTATTCTAAGTCTACGAAAACCCTCTTAACCCTAACCCTCACTGGAGGATTTTCAGGGTCTACCTTGGTTTTAAAGACGTGGGAGACCACAGACACAACACATCTCGTAAACAACTTTCAATGTTTTTTCAATCCTTAAAATAAAGTCTAGTCAAGACGCAGGACCACACATTTAATCACACAATTTCATCACAGGAACTTGCGTGAGTAGTCATGGCTGAGAAGACATGACTACTCAATTTGGCTTGTACAAGTTACGGTTGTAAATAAAAGTATGCAACATCCTTTCCCGGTCAACTCGCTCTCATTGGTTATTGTAGAGCTCTGCTCACGCCCCAATCGCTGTTCTATCGCGTCTGTTAACCCCTCCCACTACAGGATAATTTGGTCAAATCTGTTCAAATCAGCCTAAAAGCAGCCGAAAGGCACCAACGATTGTCAGAAGGGCCAGATTGAGACCAAAATCTGGCTAATTATCCTCTAGTGTGGGGCAGGCTTTATACTTTGGACATTGGAAGGCAATGAGAAACAGAAATCACAAGGATGGGTCTGTATTGTCAGGATTTCCAGCAGATTTCTGTGTCATGATGAAACAGACCCTCAGAGGAATGAGGCACAGCTGCCAGGAGATCCATCACATCATCACCACATGATGACACCATTCAGTGCTCTACTGACCTCAGCGTGACTAAATCTATAGTATTGAAAACATGATATGAAAATAATGCAGTCACCCACTTTCTGCATGTCATGTGCTGCTCTCTATTAAGGAGCAAAGGGATCACATTGATCTGGAGGCTAAATGAAGCGAGAGGGGAGGGCTCAGTGTCACCCACAGGCTGCCATTAGTCCTTCACAGAGCTAAATGAAAATGTGAGCTCACAGGCAGCCTCCCCTGTGGCAGGGAGGAGGGAAGGTCAGGACAATACACAACTAAGAAAATTGCCTCTGCAGATGATCCGCTTGTTCTGGTTGTCTGGGGAAGCCTGGTCCTCCCAACCCATCTGTAAAAAATGGAAACCTCCTGCCAGCGCTGTTTTTTCTGAGAAGTGACTTCCTTATACAAATAGATGAGGTCATCCTTTATAAAAATGCCTGCGGTGGCAGCACATACGTTCAAGTGTTGCCTCAGATATTCAAATTTGAACAGCAGACACTGGTTTAAGCTGCAATAAGAAAAAGAAAATAGCCATTTATTGATTTTCTCCCTCATCAACATAATTGAATGCAGGAATGAATAACTTGGAGTCAGGCAAACCTGACTGTAGATGTTTTACCTGACCTGTTTGATCACTGAATGCAAACTATTTTATGACATATATTTTGATATTTTAAAATTCAGTAAGTAATTATTATTTTTACATTCATGACCCATTTACCAATTACTTATTTGTGTTTCTGTAACTCAGGATGCTCTTGTAAATGAGATTGTTGAACGTCGGTGATGCTTTCCTGGTCACACAAAGGTAATAACAACAAAGTAGGGCTATCTATTGACAGCCCTATAATAAAGTAAGTAATACTAAAGGTTTAGGTCAGCTCTGATGTGAAACAATGTAGAATATGATGTGCAGGTCAGGACAGAATTTTATCTGAAATGGTATTTCAACACTCATCCTCTTGCGATTTGAAAATTGCAGTGGGCCATGTTGTGATATTGATTTTTGATTCATTGTTCAGCCCTAAATATGTGAATAAGCAATAAACAGTATGTATTATCAGCAGTGTTGGGTAGTAACGCGTTATCAGTAACGCCGTTACTTTATTCAGTAACTAATAATGTAACGCGTGTTTTTTTTATTTTATTCAGTAACTCCATTTCCGTTACCAAACGCTGCGTTACTCCGTTCCTTTTAGTGAGGTTTTACAACGGCACACAGTTCCCATAACATTTTAGCTATCAATAAAGTTTAATTGAATTGAAAAACAAAGCACTTGTCGCCCTCTAGCGTCCCACACGTAATCAAACACGCGCCATGAAGAGGACTGGACATGTCGGCATGATGGCGAGCGAGAAGGGGAAGATAAGTTTCTCCCCGTGGAGGTATTCACATTATTTTCAACTGGAGAGCAGAGGGAAAAACAACATTTCGGTAACTTGTCGATTGTGTCCCGGTTCAAAAATACTTTCTACGGCGAACAACAGCAACAGCAATCTGCTGAAGCACCTGGAGAAGCGACATGCTTCGATAAAGTTAGCAGCTAAGGTTGCTAACGCAGCATCCGGAGACACAGCAGCGAGCACACACCCACTCCACACAAGCAGCAGCGGTTGGAGTTCGGACTTCGACAGACGGACCCATGGCCAGGCACAACTTGATAAAACAATAGCA
Organism: Solea senegalensis; assembly: GCF_019176455.1. Lineage (NCBI taxonomy): Eukaryota > Metazoa > Chordata > Actinopteri > Pleuronectiformes > Soleidae > Solea > Solea senegalensis. The sequence goes on from NC_058024.1 coordinate 5,884,158, forward strand.
CGGTATGTTTAATTGTTTATTTGGATCTCTTTTAACAATTTCAGGCTGTTATTCCAAGAGTCCAATGGTAAAATTTTACAGATAAAAACATGTGTTTCTTCCCCTTAGATATGTAGTGGAAAACATGCTACCCATCTCCACGGTGGAGGACCCTGCTTTCAGACAGATCATCAGCATGGTGCCGTGCACAGGTAGTAATAATAATATATATGATGATCATTTATTTAATGGGAGCATTGGAAAAACGTTTTATAGTAACTAAAAGGTTACTTTGTCAGTAACGCATTACTTTTTGGTTTAAGTAAGAGTTACTGAGTTACTTTTTTTACAAAGTAACTAGTTACTATTTTTCAGTAACTAGCACAACACTGATTATCAGCTGGTATCAGCCACAATTTCCACCCTAGATAAATTAAATGAGTTGAAGTAAGTAAGTAATGAGTTGACAATGTATTATTTAAACATGTTAAATTAAGTTCCTGTGTTTATTTGCAGATTAATAAGGTATTTGTTTGTCCCCATATTCAGCACTAATAATAGTTTTTTCTCTCTGTGTCTCTGTTTAACAAGGTCATGAGGTTACAATGAACAGCAAAGGTATGATCACCTGTTGTCAGTGTGACTCGTAAACGCCACGATCGACAGGGAACTTTGTTTGGAATGTGGAGTGGAACACTTTGGCTTGTCATATAGGATGGGGATTTTATTTCACATGTGCATGTTCCCGACTAGAAGTGCGGGTGACACAGAGAGAAAGGAAAGGTCAGGAGCCTTAACATGAGGAGAGAGCTGGGTCAGACCAGACGTGACACAACACGTAGAAATGGTTTAATTGGCCGTTTATGTGAGGTATTTTCAATATCATAAGATTATGTTTGCTGTGTTTTGCTCTGTCTTTTCTGGCTGGAACCTAACTTTGGAAACCCCTCACTCTTCCACACCAAAGTTCATGAAGAAAATCAGGGATTTTATAGTTTGCTGGGTCACAGGAGCTTCTGGTCTAACCGCTGACTTGTTTCTTATATTTGCATTGCTGAGTTAAATCCATATATATACAGTATATATATATACATACATATATATGTATATATATATAAAAAAAAATATATATATATATATATATATATATATATATACATATGTATACGTATGTATATATTTACATATATATATATATATATATAACAACCCCTGTGGATTTTTGTCTGTGGGATTTTGTGCTGTGAGTGCACTGTTTATAAACTTCCATTTCCAGCCAGGAAAGGATGTCAAACGATGAGGTAAAGCAGCAGACATTCTCTTATGATATCATAGACTTAGGTCAACATGGATTTTATTGGGTGAGCATTTTGTTTAAGTGACTATAATATGTCATTCCTTCTGTCCCTGCCACATGGGCGGCTTATAGAAACAGGCCTCATTGGCATCATTAGCAGCAGCAGAATCAGAAGGCTGTTGACAATCTACAGCTGGTCATTAATGATCCCTTTCTCTAATACTGGTTCATTAATGTTGCCTCCGCTGTTGTGAATGGTTGAGTGACTCAGTGGCTAAATTGTTATCCCGCTATAGTTAAGCAGCCATGCAAACACCAACAGCTACATAAAACCATTGCATCGCCTGCTTGCATCCAAATCTCAGAGATTTGAAATGGGCAGGTGGCCACGCTTGTTAAGAGGACAGGAGCACGGTCAGAGAGAACGCAGCTGCTCTGTTGCTCTCACACTTTTATTTTTGGTTTCTTCGCTCACTCTCTGTTTTCTTTCGAAAAGCTGCCATTTACTGGGCTCCAGTTGCAAGGACGGTGAATTATTAATGGCAGCAGTTGACGTGTCTGTGTTTCAGTGCGTGTGTGTTTGTACTTGTGTTTGTTACCTCTTAAGGACATTTTTCTGGCATGAATGCTGACCTTGTCAGGACCAGTAGTCCCTTAATGGACACCGAAACCTGGTCCTTAATGATGCAAAACCTTGTTAGGTTTAAGGAACTTGTTTAAGTTTAGGCCTAAGATTTAAATGGTTGTGTGTGTGTGTGTGTGTGTGTGTGTGTGTGTCCCAGGTATTGATCATGTTGTGGGGACCTAAATCTGTTAACACAGTCTCATTATAAGGACGTGTGTTACTTATGAGGACAAAAAAACAAGTTCCCATAACTTTAATTATTGTATTATTACATTATAAGGTGAAGACATGCTGCATGGTTAGGATGAAATCTTAAAACGAAAGGGAGAGTGGACATTTTGGGAAATTAAGGACATTCTGTCTGGTCCCCACAACTTTAAAGGGCTTTTAAAGACCTGGTTTAGGAGGATTAGAATGTAGTTGTGGTTATGCTTAGGCATTTAATTGTGATGGTTAGAGTAAAGATGTGTGTGTGGGCCTCTTACACATTAGATCTGGCAGTTTTCCCTGGGACAAAGCCGTGTCCAGCACCATTAGCCCATTTTGTCAAACAACAGTGACATCAGTGTTAACCCTCCGCATCCCCCCCCCCAACAAAGAGACTGTTTGTTGGCCAGTGTCCTGTCCTCCCACCCACAAGCAGACTGTCATGAGTGCTGATGATCACTCACACAATAAGCTTCACCAGCTGACAATTCCACATCCTCCTCTAACCTAGAATGATTATCAGTGAATAGAATCATAAAATGACAAATATCCAACAGCACATTATGTGAAAATCCCAACCGGGACAGTAGAATTCTTCCACCAGTTATGCGACGCCACATTAAATTTAAGTCAACAGCATTAATGAGTTTGCTTTTGTTAAGACAAAGTGCATCTGGCATGATTGTCAAAATAGTTCAGCTCAGAAACTCCCTGCCTTTTTAGTCTGATAATTAAATCTGCAATCACCCTCAAAAACAATGAATTATTCAGTGGATTGGACAAGGCTATGGTTAGTGTTCTAAGAGTTAGCATCTCTCTCTTTCTTTCTCTCTGAGACACTGGTTATTTCTCTATTAAATCCTCAAATGAGCCGACTGCTCTGATTACACTTTCTTCAACATTCACACTGCTCCCAGTAGAAAATGCAGCTCTGTATTAGTAAGAGAAAGATTCAAAGCTACTCATCAAAGTGCTCAATTGTTTGTTTGAAGCAAAACTTTGCATGTCCGGTCACTCTTTCTTGCCTTTTTCTCTGCAGAGCTCCCCCTACAGCTTTGGAGTAGTTATTTCTTATAACCAACCGTCAACATCCATGCATCCATTTTCTCCCACATGATCCTCACTGTTGTAAAAACACACTACTGACGCTCCCCCTCCCTTCCCCTCTCCTAGCCATGTGCATTTCAGGATTCAGGATTCAATATAAACTTTATTGTTCCAGAAGGAAGTTTGTCCTGCACAGCAGTGCCACTTCAATTGAAAAGCAACAGGCTTAAATCATAAGAATTGAAAATAATCAGACAGATTCGTAATTTCATAGTGCAAGAGCAGCAGCAATACTGCGGGGTATTGTCACAGTGCAGTTGGTTTCCTGAGTGCAATCCGTGTATTAAAATTCAATAAAAAACTAATGGAATTTCTAAAACATAAAACCAGGGATCTCAAACCCAATAAATACATTTAAAATTCATAAAGGATCATAAATGAGATAAAAAGAACTGATATTAAAACCTAAAAATACCCTAAGAACAATAAGAAGAAGTGTAAAAGAATTTCCGGGAGCAAACAGTCATAGAGCAGGTTGTTTATTAGGAAATGTGATGTTGAAAGGAGAGCTTGTACCAATTGGATTTGTGTGTGATCGATCTATACATCTCCCTGAAGGTAAAAGTGCATATTCTGGATGTGAAATATTTGTCATTTTTCATTCAGAATTCTTTGACCCTCAGTGAGTACAGCTTTCTCATAGATTGAGTTTAGTGATTTCACTTCCTTCCTTCTTTCCAATAATTTGTTTGTTTTTTCCAATTTGTCCATGCCTGTTTGTGTCCATCCATCCATTTTCAGCCGCTTTATCCTCCACAGGAGAGTCGCGGGCGGGATCTCAGCTGACATAGGGCAATAGGTGGGGTAACACCCTGGACAGCTCACCAGTCCATCACAGAGCCACACATAGACAAACAACCATTAAACCATTCACTCTCACGGTCAATTTAGAGTGTCCTATTTCCCTAATTGGACACAACCAAGACATTTAACCATCACAATGACTCCAAAGCTGATAAATTAGGGTAAGAATAAATAGCTTCCAAATAAAATTAAACAATGGCTTTTAAATCTGGTGATTTGCTTTTCTTGTATTGCTGCCCTGAACAAAAACCAATGTAATTTTTCTTTTAAAACTGTCTTCCTTCTTTCTTTCATTCTGCTATAGAAATCCACCAACTCGTATGTGAGTGTTTCGCCCTCTATCGTAGCTTCCATTACAGACGTGACAGGTCACACCGACTCACTGGCTGCTGACAGTCGCTGCTTCTCAAAGTCAAGGAAGTCCATAGAGAAAATCAGCAATTTTTATTTTCACAGCAGCACGCAGAAGCTGTTAATCCACTGGTGCCTCCATCATCACAAAGTTCAAATGTGTTGCTGATGTGTTGTTTTGGGGGCTTCAGTGTTTGAAATCCTTCGTTTGTTCTAATTTAACAAAATGATCAAATGAGGCAGCAGACGACCAGCGGCTCTTGTGTCTCCTGTGGCATAAGATTACTGATTTTCTCTCTGACCTTTGGTGTGGCAGAGGGAGGCAATTTATAAACTTCAGTTTCCAGTCAGAAATGCTGAAATACTGGAACTATCGCAGGTGTAGATTTTATTTTTTTGTTTTTCTTTATGCAGTCATGGTGGCTTGCTTTGTTCATATTCTATATTCATCTATTGTGGGAGTGTTTCCCTCCTTTTGTCTAAATGGCCTCACACAGTCACACAGGTGTTTTCACTTACTGGTTAATTAGATCTCTGTTCGGGTGGGGAGGCGGGCAGGGCTACGCAGCAATAACATAACACCTGTGTCAAATCTTTCTCGGTGACCTTCTGCTCAGGTAAATGTAACTTTTTGTGGGTTTTTTCAGTCATAGTAAGTTATTTTCTATTTGGTATTTATTCTGTTTTCTCACTAAAGATTATTTTCTAGTTTGCCTCCACCTTCACCTTCTATTCAGTGTCACTACTTTAGCAGTTTGTCACCCTGGGGTCATATTTTCTATCTGAGATAAACCATTTTTCAGTAGATCACATGTTCACCCTGAGGCCTTTGCCTTTTGAGGGCATGCCAAGTGAACTTGTCAGTAAATTGGATTTAATATTTTTATATCTTTGCAGCCTTTGGGCACATGTGAGGGGATGTTAGCAAACTACACAATAATGTAGACCCACTGTATATGAGGTGCTAGTTTGGTTCACAAATCAAAACCATGTTATAGATAAGATACTTTATTGTCATTATAGTTTCACTGTGTAACGACTAAGTATCTCATCTAGTACGTTAGCAATTGTATTTTTTGGTTTGTTTGTTTTTAATCCAGATCCAAATCACTACAAAAATCTACTAATTTCCTAATTTTCAAGCGTGTGGCCTAAGTAAATATTTTTGTTTTTCTTGGGTAAAATAATGAAGATGTACAAATATATATATATATATATATATATATATATATATATATATATATATATATATATATATATATATGTATGTGTATATATATATATGTGTATATATATGTATACACATATATATTATCTAGCCGCAGTTGAACAGCAAGCACAGCATGTAGTGTGCGATTGAACTTCCCATACTATAATCAAAGCTACTTGGTCAGAGAGGGATTGTAGAGTCGATAGATTGATTGTTGGTCCATATGTCAGGAAAAAGAACGTCCATTACTCACCACATCCAGGTTACTGCCTGTTAAGCCATGATAGTATCTTCACATTTGAGAGACTTTAACAGCTAAACAATAAGCACAGAGTTGCTTTTTTGGTTTATTAATGAACCCGTGCAGTGATCCACCACCACCACCACAAAACCTGTTGGCAACTTTCTTTATGATCCTCAGAGGTCTCATGTTCCTTCCAGCAGTGCCTCATTGAACAAACCAAAACCAAACAGGGAAATGTATGTTTTAAATAAGAAGCAGTGTTCACATGATGAATTGCTGCTGTTTTCTTTCCCTGAACACTCAGAGTCTGCCTGCAGGCTTTAAACGCACTGTCTATACTCGAAGGATTCAGCTGAATCGTTACTAGATGGATTTGTTAGAGAACTAATGAGTGGAGCAGATCTGTGTCCCACACGGTTGCACAGCTTTACAAGAATCCAGGCAAGGCTGATTAGTATAATTCCACACAAACACACACAAATATTAGAACAAATAGCTCTGACATGCCAAAATGATCTGCGTATTTGCACCATGTGAGCTTTCCTCACGTTGGTAAGCAATGACGCAGTTATTTCTGAGGAGTTCTTCCTCTCCTTTAACAACAATGACAGTCAAATCTCGATTTATGTAAGTTTAAGTCTAAGTCTTGAGTCTTGTAATCACCCACTGCCCACTCACCAAGGTCCATAGAGAAAATCAGCAATTTTACAATCACCCTAAGGTACACAGGAGTTGCTGCTGTACACTTATCCCCCATGAGTGACTTCAAAAGTGTTATTTTGTGATTTAAGGGTGTGAATTGTGGGTCCTTCATTTGGATTTATCTCAGTGACACGAACTTAACAAACAAAGCAACAGTCGACCAGCAGCTCCTGTGTCTCTGCAAGTTAAAAACACATATTTTTTCAATGTACTTTGGTGCTGGAGAGTGAGTGGTTTTCAAACTTATAGCCTTAAGATTGATTTTATTAGGAGAGCCTTTTGCTAAAACCCTAAAATAAACTCATGTTGTCCAGTGATATTCCTGCACTATATACACAGGATGTGATGTCTTTTATGTCACGACTTACATAGGCAAGAAGGAAGGAAGCGCTTTGGTTATTAGGACAACAAAAGAGATGCAGTGGAGCTCAAAGATTATGTTTGCAGCTTTATTTCTCCATCAGCCAGTGTTTTATGTCAGAAAATGCAAGTTTGTGTTGCTTTGCAAACTGTTCACTCCCTGCACCAAACTCCATTAAAAAAATCTACACTTTTACGTAAAGGAGTTGTTGATCTACTACTGCTTTCATCAGTAACTTCTGATATGTTATTTTGTGATTCCTGTGTTCAAAATCCTTTGTTCAGATTGACCTAAGTGACACAAATAAAAACACAGATTTTCTCTCTGGAGTTTGGTGCAGGAGAGTGAGCGGGTTACAAACTTCTGTTTCTGCTCAGAAGAGGCTGCCTAATGATGGGAAAACATACTGAAGCTATAACAGAGACTTAAGCCAGTGTAGATTTCAGTGGTTTACAGTGAGAAAGGGACAGGGGTCATGTAGAATAGAAACATTTCCTTTTACACAGGGTACCCTGCTGAGAGTAACATGCTTGCTGCAGCTGGTCAGTCCTTCACTCCACAGCACATGCAGCGGTGTGCCTCTCCCGGGCACACTGCCACAATAATCATAATGCAACATGACAGACTATAAGCACAGACGCCAGGAGGTGGAAGGGAGGGGGTCGAGCAAGCAACAGGTGGGAGGCGTCTTCACTGCACAGTCCAGAATGTTTTTAGCATCATGAAATCACACACTGATCTCACCGGGACTAATTCAATTTCAGGTTGTATCTGTGTGTGTGTTTGCAGAGACCCCACTGCAGTCAATCAGTCAGTTCTCTGATGAGATCTGCAGGCACAATCCCATTAGAAATAACAGATCTTTGTCTGGAGCTGTGCGGTGGCCTCAATCCAAGCCTGCTTCACTCACTCACTCACTCACACGCTCACTCTGTGTGTGTGTGTGTGGATGTGGGAAAGAGTGTGTGACCGATTCACTAAGTATTAGTGAGCGTTACTCAGGGTGATGATTCAAAATTCCTGACCGATCTTTGGCTGGCATTGCTCTTGGACAAGTCACATTAACACAACAATACACACACACACACTCACAATTGTTTTTGTATCTAACTGAGGACATATCATAGACATAATGCATTCCCTAGCCCCTTACCTTAACCATAACAACTAAGTGTCTAACCTTAACCTTAAAAACCTGTCTTAAACATGAAAAGACCCTTTAAGTTGTGGGGATCAGATGAAATGTCCCGACAAGGTCAAAATGTCCTTACCCCTACAAGAACACACACACACCCACTAACACTGTAAATGGTCTATATTTGTATAGCACTTTTTTCGTCTTGATGAACACTCAAAGCTGCTTTACACAACAATTCACTCACACTTTCATACATGGGGTTAACATGGTGTCTTGCCCAAGGACACATCGGCATGTATCAATGAATCAAACCTTCAAGTTGAAAGATGACTCACACTATCTCACACTCATTAATTCAATTTAATTGAATTGCTCTTTGTATCATATACAGTAATGTTGCTTTGGAGGTTTGTTGTGATGCCTATTTTGCACAGCTCATTGGTAGTCATCTTTCACATTGAAGCTTGTGGGTTCAATTCCCAGCTCCACAAGACTTCATACCAATGTGTCATTGGGCAAGAGTGAATAGGTGTGCATTGGTGAAGGGCAAAACTGTAGTGTAAAGCAGCTTTGAGTGGTCATCTAGACCAGAGGAGTGTTACTATATACAGTTTAAATACAAACCATTTACATTTACCATTATAGAAATGTGCAACACAAAATAAGTACGAGCTGGATCAATTGAAACTGCAAGATGAAAAGTAAAAAAAAAAGGTTGTTGTTTTTAAACTCCCTTAAAATGACTGTGACACATTTTGTTGGAATTTAAACAGTGGTGTTCACATGTGGTTGGAAAAGGTGGAAAAAACAAAGTTTGAGTTTGTACTTTGTGTGTTGTTAGCCTGTCAACCAAACATGGAGACGACATTCCTCCTCTCTGCTGTCATTCTCCACATCTATGAAAACTCGGGAAATGGACCAAACTACAGGTCACGTGTCTCAATATCTTCCTTATACTAAAAGCTGCAGTTCAAGTTATTAATGAATTAATGAATTACTCACAGGGCAGGCGTCTGTTGTGCAGGCTGTTGGATGAGGATGAGGAGCTCATGTTGCTGGTGAAGAATCGTGGGAAATAAATGAGAGTTAAGCAGAGAGACAGCCAGTCGTCTCCCACCTCCTCCTCCTCCTCCTCCTCTTCTGCTCCTCCTCTGATCCACAGTCACTGCTGCTGCTGCTCCTCTCCTGTCTTCTCCTCTTCCCCCATTCACTGGACTCTAAGCCACTTGGATCAGGCGAGAACAAGTTTGTGGCTTTGTGGAGCCGACCAGCTGACCAATGACGGGGAGGAGGGAGGAGCTGAGGCAGGCGGCCAGGAAGAGATTGAGGAGAGAGAAGAAGAGGAGGGATTTTGTGTAACAGAGTGGAAAATACCAAGGAGAGACAGACACATGCCTTTGTTATTTTTATCTTCCTACCCTCAACTTCCTTACCCACTGTCACTTATTAAGAAAGAAAGACAGAAAGAAATATATTTCAGGTTCAAGAAACAAAGAAAGCTCTAATTCTCACTACACAAATTAAGGTTATGTCACAATGACTCAAACAGAAGCATTTGCATTATTTATCTAAAATGTCCTTCAGTAATGATTAATGATTACTGATTTAAAAACTAAAAGCCATAATGCCTTACGTTCGATTGACATTTTGCACCTGTCTGTTCCCCGTGTTCAGACTGAAAAGGGGAAAAAAAGCTTTCAGTTTCTCTGACCCCTCTGCTTGAAATACCCTCCACACTTTTATATTTCTAACTCAGTTATAGTTACTGAGAGTCCTGCTCGTGTAAATGGAGAAAGAGAATAAAAATTCAGATTCACCTTTATTGTCATGGTACTGGGGGGTTACAACGCTTTCCCACAGAGCCACTTTGCACAGCACAGACAAAAAGAAAACAAGATAAAACAACACCGACAAAAACATGAAAAAGGCACTAAAAACGAATGCTATGAGTGAACGAGTTAAAATACGAGAAAAAATGAAAAGCTATATATAAAATGACAGTGAGATTAAAGTTAAAAACATTTGCTCAGAGATGGAGACCAATAACTCAAGTGATGTCAGATCATTGTCTCTCTTGTCACCAGTTTCAGATTTATCTGTACGCGTATGTGCACTTAGAGGACCATCTTCACCAAACTGAAGACATGAAGGTTGTTGTGAATGAAAGCTTGTGCTTTGGATACGAGTGGACTGAACTGAAGTGTGTGTGACTGTTATTTCTGTTTATAATAAAGAAATTTTTTTTGTGTATCTTCACAGATTAGCATTTAGCTTTTATTACTGGAACAGGGGGAGTATTCCTTTAAAGGAACCCAACTAAACAACTGACATTTTCCTCCATTCTGCATGAATAACTGGGATTTTAAAAGTGATGTTCTCTTGAGAGTGAGTTTGGTAAGCAGAGTTTCTTTGATTTACGGTGATGACAGAATAAACTGACAGCTTGTTTTATTATTGGCAGACACAGGTTTCTCTCATTACGCTCGTTCTTTAGTCAGATAGTAATAACACGTGCCTTTTCCTTTTTATACAGAACATTTTGTTCAGAAAAAAAACTTGTGACTTGGTTTCAACTGTGACACAATTTAATATAACTGTATTACACAGATTAAAAAAAGTTGATGGATTTTCCTGTGGCCGATGCCAATATGTGATTTCCATATTTATTTTTGGCTGGTATGTTTAGCTGACATTTTCCTCCCTTCCCCTGTCTAAATATGATAAATTACACTCAAAGACGCCAAACTCAGATAAACATTTGTAGAACAACACTCACAGTCGGTCTCTCCAGTCTGTATTTTACACTGCATAAGCTGCAGTGCTCTTACATCTTTGAAATAATAAAAAAGTGTGGAAACTAAATATTTAATCCTTGAAACTGACAAATAAACCTTACGTTTATCAAGAAATATAAGTAATAAAGGGCCAGTGCCGATTATTGAAAATGTCGAAAATAAATGATTCGATAGTAATCGGCCGTAATGATTTATTGGTCTCAGTATAATAAAAGCAATAAATAATCCCATTTTTTAAAGACAGTACTGTAGCCGCATATCAACAGATCAGTCTATGAGACGTAATATTTCACGATAAATGTAAAGAAATCATATAATTGGAGGGCTTTTTAATAGTTTAACAACAGTGGCTTACTTGTGTGTGTCAGCTTGTATGTGCTTGACACCATCTAGTGGTGAACAGCTACCAGCTCCACTTCCTCTAAACCAGGGGTGTCAAACTCAAGTCCAGAGCGGGCAAAACGAAAAACGATGTCCAGGTAGAGGACCAGACGAGGTCAAATAATATAAAATTCAGAACACACAAAGCTTATAGATTAAATAAAGAAACAAAATTCTAAATATTTACCACTCTTCTACATTTATGCCCTTTACTCTAACTGATGTGTATATAACTGCCAATGTTGATATTTAGCCCTTCTGTAATTCTGTAGGTAAATAATTTCCACTGAAATCTGTTGTATGGTAATGCAGTTTCCATCTGTCTGTCCTGTAGTCACATATAAAGTATCTTAGGCAATAAGTTGCTGTCGTCAGTCATTTTTATTAGACGTATGAAGCTAAAAGAGAAGAACAAAGTGAGGCTGAGCCCCCTTGAAACCCCCCTCTTGTTCCCGGCTCTGTGTTTTCAAAACCCACATTTAATTTGTTTATTTCTTTTCACCGGCGACGCAACTTGATGTGTGCTAGTAATGAGGAGCAGGAAAGACACAACATATTTATCTTGAGTTGTCCTTCAAATGGAAGGTTGTGGGTTTGAGTCCCACCTCTGCTCGTCTATATGTGCCAAAGCCACATAACTTAACTCCACGTTACTCCTGGCGGCTGTGCCGGAAGCATGTGAATGTGTGTGAATGGCAAACCTGTAGTGTAAAGCAGCTTTAAGTGGTCATCAAGACTAGAAAACACTATATATATACAGACCATTTACCAACTCTTCTTCTTCTGATTTGATCTGGTAGTAACGAGTAACAAAGATAGTTAGGGGCAATGTATTGGAGTGAAAGTAGACAATTTAATGAGGAAATGTAGTGCAGTAAAAGTTGCTAGTAATGTAAATAACATATATAAAAAACAGTACAACACGACTACATCTCAACAATGCAGTGAGTTACATTTTCACGATGTCCATGACCATCACTTGCTCTCGTCTAACCACATCTGATGTGACAATGACTTCACAACAAATCTGCTTGCGTCTACTGGAGCGACCGAAACTCGCACATTGGCATCTGTGCCCAAGCGACTGAAACTGCAAAAACAAGCTGTAAAAGAGCAGTTGGGAAGTGGTGGGAGTGACCGGTGATTTCTAGCCATAAAAAAAAAAAAAAAGAAGAAAAAATAAGCATGCTCTTTGTAAATGTCAGTGGTTGTGGTTTAACCTAAAATGTGCGCGAGGTAGCAAACACTGCAACGCAGAGCCTAAACACACCATGAACTTTCACCAGCGTGCGCGCGTGTGTGTGTGCGCATGTTTTTATCGGGTAATGAGGACAACATTTGGTGTGAAATTGAAATTGTGAGGACATCTTCACAATCTAAAATGGCTTTTTTGTTAGAATGTGCACAGACCTCAAGCTCATTGGGTATGGAGAGGTTTAAATTGTGTTTTTGTCCTATTTATACAAGCATACACTGTATGTAAGCGTATAGGGTTGAAGAACTATTATGGCCTGTAGATGTCTTCGTAGTGGCTGGTGCGTTTGTATCCTACATGAGGGGATTTTCATTTGCCTGCAGTTTCATTTTTTTGTGTGTGCGTTTGATTCGTTGATGAAAACTGAAAATGTATTAAAACAAAATGGTTGTGTTACAGTTAAAGGGGCTATAGGGAATGCATTGTGTTTGCAAAAAAAAATGTCCTCACAACTGTGGCAGCACAAGTGTGTCTGTGGGTTCTGAAAATGCACACACACACAGAGAGAGAGAGAGAGAGTGGGCAGAGGAAGTATGATGTGACTCAAAGTGAGAAATCCTCTTCACCTCAAACTAAACTATGCGTGGGCTTTCTCATGACTGGGGGTTCACCTGCTGAGGCCTTGCAGAATCAATAGCTGGGACCACAGCTGCTGTGCAAAAGCCAACCTCTCTTTGTGTGTGTGTGCTTGTTTCAGAATAGGCTGAAAGAGATTGGCAAGCGAGCAAGAGGAAAGTGAGGGAAAAATGTACTGGGAAGGATGCAGACACGACCGCAGGATTAGCTGCTTACATGCTCTGCAGAAGTCGCTGCACACACGGTTATCTTCAGTACTTAATGTTGACCTTTGAGCTTGTTGGTCGGGAGCAATTACTGACCATTTCAAAGCGATCATTCTGTTTGGTGTCTCGCTCATTCAGGACAAGAACCTCGCTCACATAATGACCCCAAGGTGAGAAACGCGGGAGAGGATGAACGAGTGACGGCTCGGACCAGATGTGGCAGATGTGTTCCAATTATTGCGTGTGCAAGTGTGTCCATGCGAGGAAGTCTAAAGCAAACCGTTTCCCGCCCTCACTCCACCAGGCAAAGCGCCAAAGCCATCAGGCAGCCGTACGCCTACCGTCAGCTGAGGAGTTGCACAGCAGTCTCATTTCTAATTATACACACAACAACAGAGAGCTACATGGAGCTGGAAAGGAGAGAGAGAGAGAGAGAGAGAGCATGGAATATGGAGAGAGGAGGGTGATTACAGATGAGGGAGAGAGAGGCTGAGAGTGCTACTCAACGGCAAACACCGGGGGTGAGCAAGTTCAGATGTGAGAGAGAAAAGAAGAGAAGGGAGAGGGAGAAACATCAAATCTGTCTGAGAAAGGTTAACAGGACTGACTGACTGAGTAGAGTGGGAGTGTAAATGTAAAAAGCGAGTGGGAGGGAGAGAGAGAGAGAGAGAAGAGAAAAGGAGGGAGAGTGTGTCTGATGATAGTCTGTAGAGCTTGTCTGGATGCTTCTGTTCATTGTGCTGTGTTTTTTTGCCTTTTCACCTGGGAGGACGACACAAGGCAGACAGGTGTGTGTCATCTGTGTTCATGTGTGGCTGAATGTATTCTACAGTAATGTGAAGATGGATGTGCAAAAATCATGGCTGGATGGAAGGATGGAGAACCATGTAAGTCTCCCCACAACCACCTCATCTCATCATCTCATCATTCTTTTTAACTACAGTAGCAGAACATGTTGTGATGTGCAGTAGCTAACTCTGGATGCAATTTTTAAGATAAGGTAGGATGCACTTTTATTTGTCTCCTACAGGGAAAACCAGCAGCCAAATGTAGTAAAATATGAATAACAGTAAAAAAACAAAATGTAGGGTACAATATAAGATAAATAACATATAGAAATAGTATGTGTAGGTCGGTGTTTTCCTCAGTTGTGTCAAAATCTGTTTTTGGGGGGCGATTTAGGTTCAAACTAACTCTGAAGTTGAATTTCCATAGATTAACAAGCTGTTATGAAGTGGTCACATCATATACGGTTGTTGAAGCTGGACGACGGGACACTACAGTCCTGTCTGGGTCATGATGCGGTCATGCAGCATATACAGCACAGTACCTGCCTGTGTGTTAGTCATTGTGAGTAAGTAGCCAATACCTGGATGCCATTTGAATGAATTTCCATTTGCACTGCGGGCGTTTATCTGACTAAACACTTATCAAGTCGTGTCTCATGGTATAATGCTAAGGGTTCATACAGGAATGTTTGATCTCTCACACACAGAGGTTCGCCCAGCTATCCTTTTAAGGACTCTTGCATTGGCGTCTATTCATTTGGATAACCTTAACCTAACCACAGATCAAATCTTAGCCCTAAACTTAACCAGTTCCTCAGGTTCGTCCTCATTCGGACAGGACCAGGTTTTTGGGCTTAGAGGTTTAGAGAAACGGCTCATACCAGAGACATAGTAGTCAGAGAGAGTCAAAGAGGGTCCATTCAGTGGCATAAGCTCAGCTGTGGTGATGTCATCATTAATTGAGACATTCAGTGAGGTGAGCTTTGCATTGACAAGGCTGTTAAACAGGTCAGTTCTTCTCTTTATCTTCCTGCATCACCATATTTCTGCAGGGTCGTTGAGTAGGTAAGAAACTCTGTGTGTGTGTGTGTGTGTGTGTGTGTGTGTGTGTGTGTGTGGTGCTTATATTTAGTCCTGAGTGCACTGACTCACTCTGCATTCATGTAAGGAGGATGATGGGGTTTCAGTAGCTTGAGGTGTTGCAGACCACTTAAATCCAGCAAGAAAAGTGGAGCAATGTGTGTTTAAAGGGATAGTTCAGGGTTGTTGTTGTTGTTTTATTTGTTTTTTATTTAAATTCTCTCAAAGCCTCCAGCAAACATCTCCTGGGAAATGAAATGAAATGAACCATCGAATTCACCAAGAATAAATAATAAGACAAATAGGACTTTATTGTTTTATTTGTGCTTATTCTTGTTAAGGTTTGTAGTGTGGTTGTATGAGGCACTGACGTTTGGTGCTTTACCTCACTGTTAGACGGCATTTGCTGACTGGAAACCAAACTTTATTAATGGCTGCTCTTTGTTTCAACACTACTGTTTCATGTATATATGTATGATTATGGCCTATGCAGAACAAACGTCGGATCGCATTGACGAGCGGCGTTACGGACACCGTGCGCTGTCTCTCTCCGCAGTTGACATGAGATTCCGTGCAGAACAATTCCAACATCTCTGGCTCACCAAAGAAAATTACAAAGACTGATCCCAACGACAATCACACTTGTCAATCAATAAAAGTGGACCCTACGGGTCAAAGCAGCTCTTACAAGTTTGCCTCCCATCGTAAGCTGTGTCAGCACTTACGGTCCTTGTATTTGAGGGAATCTGTCCTGAAAGGTCCTTGAAAAGTCCTTTAATTTCATGTCAACCTAGGTGTGTGAACCTTGCTTGAAACACCATAGTCACAAAACAACATTGTTCAACTGTAGATAAACAACTCCCATGTGCCGTGATGTAAAATTGTTGATTTTCTCAATGGACTTTGGTGCTTTGAATGAGCCATTTACAATAACATTTACTTGTTATTGTAGATTTTATTATGTCCTCTTGATAAGTGGCTAAAATCAGTTTTTCCTTAATTGTGTTCCCCACTGGCAAAAAAACGTTTAACATCCTTTACCTTTTAGACACACTGGAACCTCTCTCTGAAAGATCCTTTCAACAGTAAAGTGAATTTACCCGTAATCTTACATCCACGCTTGACCTTTCACTTTGTCTTTCCATCGCTATCATTCCTTCATCACACAGTGGTGCTGTACTTTGTTACCATAGTAACTTTTTCCTTTGGAGACATGGCGACGTCAATCAACCTAAACCCCATCAATATAGAAATTGGTGGTTGGAAAGCCTTAATTTGAAGCTGATGGCTCGTCGTTGCAAAGGGGATATTTACAGGCAGACAGGTGGCACGCTCAGAAGGGAGTGGGGGAGTTTGTGGCAGAGGACAAATTGAAGTTAAAGTGATTTTTTTCTTTTCAGCTTTAGAGGTATGACATTTGTAAAAATGTTGGTTTCTGCTACATTTCAGATCGTGATGACACTGGACCTCATATCTGCCCTGCTTGCCATGAGACTAATGGAGTCTGCATCAAATGATAACAACACCACCTCAACTCCTGCAGGAGGACACGCAGTACCCGTGTGAGTGACTGGCAGAGTGAGCCAATGAGCTTCACACCGAGTCCGGCTGCAGTCCCAGACAGGGACAACCTTCCACTGAAGAAGAGGGACCAAAGACTGAGCTCACCATCACAGCAGCAGCAGCAGCAGCAATGTGATACTGCAACATTTAAGGCGCCGTATCCATACAAGAGCCACAGTGACTTTAAGTCAACACACACAGGCCCATTTCAGCCGGTTCCGAGGCGCGTTCCTGCTCTGTACCAGCCCTGGACGCAGCAGCTTCACACATCCAGCAGGCCCACTCCTCATACGCTATCTGCATTCAGGGAGCCTCATGGCTGGACAGAGTGGAGAGAGTTCAACCCCCTGCACTCCGGGTGGCACTTTTCCCAGCACTATCAGCACAACAGACACTCATCTAGCACACCTGTAGTCCACCCGGGCCATCCACATCAGCCCTCTTTGGTCTCTGATGGTCTCCACATGGGTGAAAGGTACGGCTGGGAGCAGCTGAAGATACTAAGAGACAGGGATCGGCAGAGTAATGGCCGATACAAAGGACCATACACAAGGAGAAGAGAAAGGAAGGTTGATTTTTATCCTAGGGCTGAAAAAATAACTCCACCATCGTTGAGCATTTGCCTACCTCACTCTCCACACGAGGACCAATTTGACTTTGTCAGGCACTCTGTTTCTGGAAGTCCCTTCAGAAGAGTTTCCCCTGGCGATGACTCAAACACTTTATATACCTCCATGAAAGAGGATGCATCAAGATCTCCACCTGTGCCCTCTTCCAAACACGCTTCTTCTTCTTCTTCTTCTTCTTCTTCTTCTTCTCCTCCTAACCATTTCCCTTGGCTGCTCCCTCACTTCGTGGCTGGCTCGCTCATCGAGCTCAGAGACGGGCGGCTGAGACGAGTGGAGCACCTGCAGACGGAGGACTTCCTGCTGGGATCACTGGCCTGTCCAGACCTGCGCCTGAGCTGCTGCACAGTGCAGAACATCTCGACGCCAACCTCGTCCTCCTCCGTCTCGCGCCTCCTCGTCCTGCTGCACGACCTGCAGTCGCAGGTGATGCACAATCACAGTGTGGTATTCATCATTCAGAGAGGTCATCCTTTTGTTTACAAAAGTGATGCATTCAGGTCACGTAGGGAATTAAAACAACCAGTGGTGTGAGCAATCATGTAAGGGGGCATGGGCTCAAGTGACAAAGGGCACCCCTTCAAAGTCAGTAATTGTCAGTGGCAAATCTTCTGCTAATTTTTATCTAAAAAGAGATTGAGTCTAAGGACTTAAAGATTAAGGAGTTTCAGTTTTCCCTGAAATTGTTACAATAACAAAAAAAATTGATGATATCAGAACTCAATAACACATTTGAACTTTCAGCAGTTTCACTGATATTTGAGACAAAGGCACTTTTATTTACATACTGTAATATAGACATACTGTAACTTTTCATGTGAAAAAAGAAATCCCCCCCAAAAGAAGTCAAAAACCTTAATGGTGTCAAATAAGTCTGAAATCAATAAATGCTTCCAAGTGTATTCAGCTGTATCTTTGCTGCTTGGCATTAATTCAGCAAAAATAAGTGCTCCAAATATGAACTCCACCACCACCTAGTGGACCAATGTGTGAGCTGCAAGTGTAATGTATCAAAGGTAGTTAAATGACTGGCAACGATGTTATCAAGTAATTGACAATAAAGACTCTGGAATCTGCAAAATAAAAAAAATATAATTTTTTTTTTTTAAAGTAAAGTAAAAGTAAAGTATCTCTTTAAGCTCCAGTGTTTAGTGGCAGAATTACTATCCATGGCAATGCCTTGAGCATGTTTTTATAAGTGTATTATAGGTGCTTTAATATTTAAATGATTTGGGTTTTTGTAGCTTTGAAATAAGCTTTTGTTTAAATCTTCTCGTCCAGAGAAAGCATTTCATGTTTTGAAGTAGAATGAATGTATAAAAGTGACTTCACCCTCATACGTCTGATGTATTAAATCAATGAAAGGGAGAGAAGGAAAGAGAGAGGTAAAAGTTGTGAAGAGCATTTATATGAGTTCTGGTATGCAAAGGCCACCGTAGTTCCCTGAATGGAGGAGTCCTCTGTTTATTGTTACCTCACTATAATTCTCACACATGAACCTTTAACTGTTGTCCTCTGGTTCTCTGTATGTCTTCCTCTGCCAGGAGGTGGTGGATGTCTACATGGAGTATCCGTTCTTTGTGCGTGGGCAGGGCTGGTCCTCGTGCAGCCCTCAGAGAACTGCCCGTCTCTGTGGCCTGCAGTGCCGTCAGCTCAGTGTGGGGGACGTCTGCCTGGCTCTCACGCCCGTCTCAGCCACACAGCCTCCACCGTCAGCCACCCTGGAGCCAAAAACCTCAGCCAGGAAGTCAGCGGGGGGGTTTGAGCCCCTAAAGCTATCACAACCACAGGTTCTCCCAGAGCCGCAGGAGCCAGCCGGGGGGGAGAGGAGGGTGGCAGTGGCAGGGAGGAGGAGACACTGTTCAGCCCCTGATCTGAGACACCCAGAGACTAATTGCATGTAGAAAGGAAGACCACTTGTTTATGGGCAGATAACAAGTCAGTCTCTGTATTAAGCTCCGCTATCTTCAGCCTGTATTTTTTTTTTCTGTTTCTCTCTACCTCCTGAATCGTATATCTGTGCATGACTGTATTTATGTTTTTAAATGACATCTAAGGAGTAAATGTGAAGCAGCACGATCGTCAGGGGGACTCGTGAGCACTTACTGTCCACATTATTAGGTACACTTGACACTTTTTCATAGTGTCCTGCTGCTGTGGCCCATCTCCTTGAAGTTATGGTGTGTGTTGTGCATGAACAGATGGTCTTTGTTTGTCATGAGTGCTTATTTTGAGTTACAATTCTGTCATCTCAAACCAGACAGGCCATTCTCCTCTGACCTCTGGCGTCAGCGAGGCAATGTTTCCTCTTTTTCGGACCATTCTCTGTAAAACCTAGAGATACTTGTGTGTGTGTGTGTGTGTGTAAAAATCAGTTTCTGAAATACTCACCATGTCTACATG
Source organism: Solea senegalensis (assembly GCF_019176455.1). Classification (NCBI taxonomy): domain Eukaryota; kingdom Metazoa; phylum Chordata; class Actinopteri; order Pleuronectiformes; family Soleidae; genus Solea; species Solea senegalensis. The sequence goes on from NC_058024.1 coordinate 5,903,856, forward strand.
GAGTTGCTGCCATGTGGTTGACTGATGAGACATTTGCATTAAGACTCAGTGACACAGGTGTACCTAATCAAGTGGCTGTGGGTGTATTTGTAGAGGTACGTCAGCAATGTTTGCATTAGTCGAAGTTAAAAATGAAATCTTCAAAGGCCTCTTCTCCTGTAACACACAGAACCTCTGTAAGACTAAGCAGAGGCAGTAAGTTTGAGGGAAAGTGTGCAAGCTTAATGCATATGTACTGTATGTGGGAATAATATTGTTTTAATTTCCAATTGATGGGCTCATACTCAGCTCATAATGTGTCCTTTAAACGTCCAATATGCTCCACAAGCTGTCACAGTTAGCACACGTCAAACCAAAATGATCAGAGTCACCTTGACAGCTAATGCTAATAAGTAATCAAGTCAATTCTAGTCAACAAGTACAACAGACATAACGTAACGTAATGTTTGCTTCAAGTTATCTCCGAGTCATTTTTTGGAGCTCTGCGTTGTAGAAATTCCGGTCGTCCCTCTCGTCTTTCACAGGACGCTTTGAACTCTACTCTCTGCCATTTTTGAGCCGCTCGTCTCAATGTTTCATTGCTGCGTTCAAGTGAGAACTCAGTAGATCATGGCGTGCACATCCTACACGGAACATTCTGAACTCTGAGATGGAAACAGCACACAGAGAAGTGCTGTACCATACATTCTATCCACACTGACCCTGACCCCTAACTCTAACCCCGTCATATTCATCGCTAACATCTGTTTCCTGATATCTTGTGAGGCAGAATGTTGCATATTACTGCACCTTCTCTCAGGTTGTTGCTCCGCTGGTGATGTCACTTAAAGGTTTTTCTCTCCTCTGCCGATGAAAGAGTTCTTCACTTTTTGAGTTTGAGTGGGGACTTCACAACGACAATCAACACCTTTGTAATCGTGTCGGGAGGATTTAATTTCACGCTTCTACCTCTATTTTCTATCTGCAATGACAGATGTAATTGTGTGTTTTTATCAGTGTGGGCTGTGATGTAGTCGTCGAGCTTCTCGGTGAACGTCAGTGTAAATGATTAGTTTGCCATGTTATTATATGCAAACATTGTGTGGAGGATGTGCTTTGCTTTTTTAGCCTGTGCTATTCTGAAGTCTTTTAAAGGCACAATCCGTAATCACCTTACAGCGTCATGTGTCAGTGCTGTGATGTCATTTCCTCACGAGTGCACAGTTCAGGTCCAGTGTGTAACGTTTAGGAGGGATTTTTGGCAGAACTTTAATATAATACCCATGTGTAATTGTTTTAAAATGAAATTAGTTTGGTTTTGGTGGCCTTAGAATGAGCCTAATATATGTACTTTAAACAAAGGCCTTGCTTTACTGAGGCTGCAATCTTGGACTGCCATCATGTCTCTACAGGAGCCCAAATGGACCGGCCAGCCAGAGCTGAAGCAGAAGTTTATATATCCTTTCCAACATTCTTTCCTTGATGCTCTTGGGAAATAAAGGGGAGAGCAACAAGTCCAATTGATTACAATCTGCTGGCTCACCATTAGATATCATTAATTCTTACACACTGGACCTTTAAAGTGGGACTTTTGCCAGGCCGCTTTTTGGCCGTTTACTCTATGAGCTTGACAGTTTTGGAGTACATATTTATACGACACCACCGTGAACGTCCATCTATCCATTGTCTACCACTACAGCTGACGCTCCCCTCTCTTGGCCATGTGCATTTGTTTTCAACAGAGCCAGTGAACATATGCCGGTTGTCATCCATTTCGCATGCTTCTGTGTTCTCAAATGAATAGTCACACGTTTCCTTTTCCTCGCTACCTCCAACAATTGTTTTCTCTGCCATGATTAAGCCGTGAATCGTGAAGCAATTCATGTTTCTCACAAGACCTCCCGATACCGAGGACTCTGGGTCAGCAGCCCTGACCTTGCAAGACTGGTTTTCCACTGACAGACAGTAGGTGGAGTGGAAACAGCCCCTATCTCCCCACAACAAACCATTCAACTGTCACAATGACTCCGAAGTTGATGAATTAGGGCTAAAATCCTGGCATAGTTCCGCTTTAAGAACATTGATACGTGGACCATGTGGTCTCATATTTGATGTCACAGTTAGGTCAGGCAGGCTGCTGTAAGCCTGATCACATAGCAGTTTCCTCACTGTTGTATAAATGTGTTTTTATGCAGTGTGGTTTTAGTAGTTTGGCAAAAAAAAAAGATATGGTACACCCAAAGAACAAGAACTTATCAACAAAGTATCACATTTATTTGGTACAGAGAGTGTTCAGACATGTTCTTCTGCATACCTTAACAAAGGGTTATTTGAGTTAATTTTTGAACCAAGTCAAGCCATTTTTCTTTGACCTCTGGCATCAACAAGGCACTGCTACTCACTGGACCATTCTCTGTAAACCCAGAGACGGTTGTGGTGAAAATCCCAGTAAATCAGGAGTTTCTGACCAGCCAACAACCATTCCATGTTCAAAGTCACTTAAGTTCATTCCTCATTCTGATGCTCAGTTTGAACTTCAGCAGATCATCTAAATGCATCGAGCTACTGCCATGTGACTGGCTGGTTAGATAATTAGCAGTTGAACGGTGTACATAATAAAGTGGCTGGTAATTGTATGATCTCTGCAAACAAGGAATGGTTGAAGCTTTTTCCAGCAAACTGTGTTTTTGAAGTGACTCAACGCTGCTGCGATTCCTTTTAGTGCATTTGTACTTGTCACACTATAACAGTCTTTCATTCAGCCTGTTCTCAGTGACCAATCCGCTGTAGTTGTTTATTCTGCATGGGCGGCCCAGCTGCTGCTCATAAAAACAGTCCTCCAGAATAAAAGTTGGTCATCTTGTCTCTGCTTCCTCCTCCTCCTCCTCCTCCTCCTCCTCCTCCTCCTCTGCCAAGTCAAGCCCTCCATGTTTGTCAAAGCTCACAGGAGGAGGACGAGTGATCAGTGGCAGCCGCAGGCTCTGACCACCATGTTGCGGTACTTCTTGAGGATGACGTTGGAGCTGTCGTCAAAGTAGAGCACGGAGATGCCGTGGAGTTGCGTGGGAGCGCAGCAGGGCTTGGGCACCGTCTCCGGATTGATAAAGTGCACCTGTGGTGCAAGAAGAATCGTAAATGAGATAAAGCTCAGAAGTGAAGAATCATAACAACAATGGAGTGGAACATGTGAAACACATCAGGCATCGTGGAAAGGGCTAAATACTGATGTGTGTATACTGCATATATCCATACATACATAAAGAATAAATACCTGTGTACCTGCAGTCATAAACTTAACAAATACATATAAATAGATACATAAATCAAAATAGAGGCATATGTATAAATCTAAAACTTACTCCAAACAGTATCTCAATTATTTTGTATGCTCTATTTCTATCAGAAATAGAGAATACTAAGTGTACATTACTTATTACTAATAATCTTCAACTTGTCAATGCATGTGAAGTTTTTGGAGATTTTGGCTTTATGAATATTACATTTACATAATAAAGCCAGAAGATTAACAATCTTGAAAAATTTAAATGAGTTTACATAAATTATCAAAATACTCATATGCAACTGATTGGTTGGTTGGTTGGGTAAATATTTTCTCTTAATTTAGAAATGCAATTCCTTGATTTGATTAGAGCCACATGTGTATAGTAGACGCCAGGTTGCTTTCCACTCTCAAAAAAGTGGAGCTTGTAGTCAAAGTGGTGACGTCATCATTGTTTGTGTGGAACGTACCAGAGTCTGCACTATAGCATGATTCGTGGCGTTCATGTAGGAGTTGAGTGGGAAAGCACATTCGCCTTCGCAGTAGTATGCTGCATATCCCTCTGGTGCTATGATCCAGTCCTGATCAGAAGAAAACAACAGGGCAAAAGGGGTTTGTTAATTATTTCTTTTGGAAATAAAAAATAAACCTAAATACATAGAGAAAAATGAACTGTACCTGCCAACCAAGATCCCTGAAACTGACATACAGCTCATGTTTTTTACATCCCTCTTTAGAAAAGCCGAGGTTCTCTGAAAGTGAAATAAACAAAGATGAGTACATGCAAGCATATCGAAGAATACAGCAAAATATTATAAACATAGATTTAAACAGTGTAGTCACCTGTTGCAGCTTCAACTGCCTTTAGTGCGTCCTGAACGGTCCTCTGGGGTTTGGAGCGGTTTGACTGGCGCCCCTTGTGGCCGTGGGCAGAACGGACGCTACGGAAGCGAACCTCGCTGGCTTTGAAGAAGACGACCATGAAGGGCTGCTTGTCCTGGGGTCCACTGCCCGTCACCAGCCCGGCCAGGCGGGGGTTCCTCCTCCGGCCTGCAGGGGGAGACATGGAGGAGAAAATTGTGAGTCTAAACAAAAGACAAAAACATGGCAGGCAAAGCAAGAATGTCTTATTCTATGTCTGTGGTATATCTATCTATCTGCAGTCATAATGTATACTCTGTCTGCTGAGACTATATTCAACATGTGCTTTTCCCTTTTTAACTGCAGCATTTAACGATCATTCATCGCAACTGTTAATCATAACTGGACACAAAGACGGCACTCTTTCAGACAGTTAATGCTTCAGTGGATCCTTCAACGCGACCGTAATGCACTGACTGACCGTGGCTGTCCTCCAGGACCAGGTGCAGGCCCAGGTTCTTCTCAGGTTTGACCAGCCACAGGTTACTGGTGGGGGTCAGGTCGAAAACCAGCCAGCCGTCCTCTGCAGCCCAAACATCTCGCTGGTCCAGCAGCAACAGCTCCACTTCACTGGGAAGAGAGAATAACACATGTTCAATGTCGAGGCAGATGTACGCACTCTGCTCATATCTACTGTGTAGACAGTATGTATGGGAACAACTGGCTTTGTTTATAATAACACATTTAGAATAAATGATTGGCAGCCAAGAGGTTTGATGTAAACAGCCTGAGATTCATTTTAAAGGGACAGTTCAGGTGTGGTTGTGTAAGGTAGTGACACATTAAGCATCAAATAACATAAGAACAGTTTAATATATATAAGTGTTTAAACATAATTTAAACATGTGTCTATGCTATTGTAAAGCTTTTGCATAACTGTTATTATAACCTTGCATTATCATGTTTTACGTTATTTCATGTGTTTGATGACGTGTTCTTTATTTGTACTTTGGACTGTACTTAATATATTGCTATCTAATTTTGTTAAAGATTTAAAGTTCAATATCTTTAGTTCAATATCAGGTTCGCTATATATTGCAATTCAATGTGTACATGCACTGTGCAAACACATAATCGCTATCAAATGTGTAATTTAGATATTTGTTGGGGTTTTTTGTCCATAAAGAATTTTACTGTCAATAATTAACTGGTGGCTTCAACTCACACCAGCCCTTCTTAAATTATCTAAAAATTACAACAATAATTATCAACTGATACTATAGTATTAAACATGATCACATGAAGTTTTTGTTCATTTTCCCCATTCAACTACAAGGTTTCAGCGCTACACTGTTCACTACTACTGCTAAAATTAAATAAGGTTCATTTTCACTTCATTTCCCTTCATGAGCTAATCGTGGCGACGACTCCCCACACGTTCACATCAAAGCAGCACTTAGGGGCAAATTTCACTGACAATAGACTTGTTTACAGACTGAATTTGAGACCCACAGCTGCATGCAGACGTCTCTCCTCTAGTCTGTGTGGAGTGGTCTTTTTGTGTCTGTGAATGACAATGGGGGTTTGCCCTCAACACCATCACCAAACCCACTGCCACAGTTGAAAGACTTAAAATGGTAGTTGAAGGTTTCAGAAGAGGGGATCTCTGAGGTAATGACACCAAATCAGCGCTGACTCTGTCGATCAGCCACCAGAGGGGACGCAAGGAGAAACATGTTTATGCCACCAAAAAGGCTCACCATATAAAATCTACATCAGCTTAAGTCTACACTGTCTTAATAATATGTTCTTCTTTGTCATTAGACGTCCAGTTTGTTGTCCTCTGTAAATCACTCCCTGCACCAGAGACCATAAAGAAAATCTGTGATATCACAACACCGCACACAAAAGCTGCCCCCATCAGTATGTTCAAACGGAAGAGAAATTAATTGTTCTTATTGGGAATTTGTCATAAGCTCGACAAGGCTAGGACCATTAGCATACAACACCCCACATAAAAAAAGTATATGTACATATAAATGAAGTTAACAGCATCATAAAAACACAATAAAACACACAGTAGTATAAATTCAACAACCCCATAAAGAGGAAATAAATAAATCAGAAACAGCATTTTTATGTACTTAAATGCATCTCGTTAGCTGCTCCCGTGCAGCTAACCCTGTATCACTTTCGCTAGCTCGCACGCTGAGTTTAGAATATTTAAATATTCAACAAACAATACCGTTGAATATTTGAATAGTATTTTTGCTTTCACCTTCACTTTTTCCAGCTGACCAACAGCCAACCACATGGGTATAAATGTACCAACAAATAGAGGCAGTGTCCTGGTTAATCAGGATAAGCTAACAAAATGCTAGTGGAAGAAGAAGAGGAAAAAGAAAGACTTGAAGGTTGTGTTGATAGTGTGGTTTTTTTTGTTGATTGTGAAAAGTTTTAAGTATACTATAAACATTTTGTGAACATTTGAATTAGTATTCATCATTATGGTTGTGATATCAATCATACAATTATCGGCTGGCTTGCGTTTGGACTGAGAACGGTAACTTTACTTGGTAGCCGGGCTTGGTGTGGGCTGTGTGCGATGGCTGTGCATGAACCATGACATAAATCGCGACACAGCAGACAACAACACAACGTACAACAGACATCCAGCAGCTCGGTTTTCTTTTTCTGCTCGGTTTGTGGCTGTTTGTCTCTACGAGACATCAAGCTTTGAACAGACTAGACAGGTGTTGAGGAGTGATGGTTTTTGTCGCCCAATCAGCTGACTGTTGTGGGTCTAGAAGGGTACTCTTGCTGACTCAGCCATTGGGCACAGCCCACACCCCTAGTAAAGGTATATGTTCTCAGTTGAAACGCAAGCCTGATTCAGGGCTTTACCATTCCAAACCAAACCGTACCATGATGGAAACACAGCAAACGTCTCAGACAAATAACGGGTAGATGTAAGCATATGCTCGAAGCTGAAAATGTAACACCCATACCCTTTTGAGCTCTCCTGCAGGACCTGGTAGACGCTGACTTTGAATGTCTCATTCTCGAAGCGCTCATGGATGAAATCCTTGTAAACCCTGAACTCTGCTGCCGTGACAGCCTCTCCCTCTGGAATACGGGAAAGGTCAAAACGAAATTCTCTCCGATGTTGCTGGTAGAAGAGATCCTGATCCTGGTCCACTGTGGGGGGGGGATAAGAGAAGAGGGTATAGTGTAAGAGCAGGTCTGAGGAACAGGTGGTTTACTTGAAGGATTAGCATCTGTGAGTCAACTCTTGATTTGATCGAGGCTTTTTCTTCCGCCGTGGTTCTGTGGTTAGTGGTTGATTGTTTTCTCTCCAGCTGACACACACACACACATACAATGAAATAATATCCCACGCCTCACGGGGAAAGTTTGTACATATGTGGAAAAACCAAACCGCAGAGTAAAATCAGATGGTAAACCAGTCAGCGGCTGCGTTATCTGACTTAATTGTCACCGGCTCAAAGGGATTCTCTGACGTGTGTCGCTCTGCCCACATCTCTGAAGCACCGAGACAGGAAAAATTTGGCTGCCGAGGGCGAAGGGGTTGATCTAAACATCACTTAAGTCGAGTCTGCCATACATGCCATTGTGGGGGGAGGAAGAAACACGCTCGCTTGCAGCTCAGTTTGGTTCCCTGTTTAAACTGCACACATGTGCTGACCACAAGAAAAGGCCCGTTAAGGCACTGCCCGGAAAACCACAGCAGCCCGTGTGCTTCTACAAACACACTCACATAAAGTACAGAGAGCCACACAAATCCGTGTGTGACTTAACTAACTTAACTAAGAGCCTGTGCCACCCACACCTCCCTGATCATTTTGCCATGTATGTACCATGGAGTGATTCCATTCTGATTGTAGAGGATAAAGTGAAGCAGCAGTAGCGGTGGCATACTGTATAGTGGGGTTTTCCGGGCCCGCCCTGAGCCGGCTGAAGCTCACCCTCGCACTCAGAGTTTCCAGAAGAACGGTGGTCAGAAAAGACCCCAGAGCTCCCTGGAGCTTTTCCAGTGTCGTGTTTTTACAGCGTCAGTCAATGTGTTTGTCCTTGGAAAGAGCAGTGGAGGTCTCTGGTGAAGGTGTGCAGAGCAGAGCAGGGCAGCGATTAGCCACTTTAAACACATCCTGCCCAGTGGCGTTCACCATGACATCATCATGACATCAACCACAATTCGTCTCTACTCATCGTTCGCGAGTGTTTCACTAAGCAGAGACCAACGGTTATACATAGTAGTGCCCTGACATCGAGGCACGTACACACACACACACACACACCAAAAGTCTTCTTAAAACACTTCTAACGACACACAACCCGCTCGTCGTTAAGAGCAGTGCATTCTGAACCCTGCGAGTCATTTGTTTGACCGCAATTAAATGCTGGAAGCGAACCAGGGGTGTTTTTATGAAAGCAATAATTGCTGGTAAGGACTTGGTGTGTTTACGTTAGAGACCATTAGCTGCAGAGATCAGACCTCAGATATGCAAACTTCCTTCTGGGAGGCATTTCAACACTTCAGACGTCTTCTGACACTGCAGGGCCACACAGCCGCCCCAAAGTATCGTTAACCTTCTGTTATTTTATAGTAAGTGGGAGTCTTTACGTATCCGCGTGGGTGGTTTCAAGATGCAACACCTTTTCAGCAGCGGCACAACTTTGAAAATGGACGAAAATGGGATCTTGAAGAATAATGATAGTTGAAAATGTTATTATTCAGCATGACAGCCATGTGTTTTGCCTTGTTTTATCAAAGTAAATATTGCACCCTAAACTGGCTTGTTAGCATTCTTTTGTGTTATCTTATAAATCCACTGCAGAGGACAAGAGGGGTGAAAAGTATCCAAGGAAAGGCCACGTGATTACTCAAGCAGTTAAGAGTAAAGTACACATAATGGGGAGACAGTTAATGAGATTTCTCGGGTTGGATAAAAAGTGTTTCTTCTTATGATCTCCTTATGCTACCTACAGATCAGCTTAGCAGGACAAACACATTTCTTCCAGCTCGTTCTCACCAGTACAATGCTCCTTCTGTTCTTCCATGAAGTGGTCATTCTTCCACCATTTGAAAGCATTATTTTTAATGAAAGCCAGTGGCCTTCCCATGCTCTGAAGGTATGTTGTGATCAATTAATCGTGAGTGTGCTCATCTGCAGGCAAAGTCTTCAGCAGCTGTAGCCAGGGGAGACTTTGGCTGCATCCACAGCAGTTCCAGTTTTTAAAGTTTCCTCAAAAGCAGAACTGTGTAGGATATTTACCCTTATTCAACAGCTTCAGGCTCATTGTGATGGTTAAATGTCTTGTTTCAGGGAGCTTGGGTGCTGTCTCCTCTCCCCCTACTGTTTTTTACTGGTGAAAAACTAGCCTTGCAAGATCAGGGCCGCCAACCCGGAGTCCTCAGAATCAGGGAGACTCAGGTCTCACGAGAACGGTGGTGTCGTAAAAAAGTCCTGCTTTAAAAACTAAAACGATCCACTTCCAGGTGCGTGTTTCAGCTCCCTGTAAGAAGTAGTTATGAGACCAAGAACAAGGTGGAAGTAAATCTGAGAATTTGTGTCGACGTGTGGAGCTTCTTGTTCTTAGCGGTGAGTTGTCAAAGTGGTTGACGGGTCGTAATTTATTAAAGGTCTCCATCGCTGCATATCCACACTATATCCAGCTATATCCACATTAAACAATTTTCATTAAACCTGTTTTGTCGCTATTTTACAGTACTTTCTGAAACTAAGCAAACAAGCGCAGGGATGTTTTTAGGGCTGTTATTACGGACGCAAATGACTTCTGACTTATAAATAAGGAAAAAAAAAACAGAGCCAGTAGCATTTTAAATGTCTTTGTTTGGTCTTAAAAATGCCGGGATAGTATGCACAACAGATGTACCCGGGGCAGAATTTATGCATTTTTTAACACAAATTGGAGTTTTGTGGATGCAGCTTTAGAGCAAAGTCAGGCCTTTAGAACTATACTCAGTACATTTTAGAAACAACGGCACAACAGCGGCCTTGTGTCTTGTTGTGTGTTGACAATGAGACTGATTTTTTCTGCTGTGACAACCTGTGGTTTGTCGTTCAAACTGAAGTTAACACGCACGGCCGTGAACATGCATCTCTTTACGGGGTGATGACACCAGCTCGTGGAAAACAGGGGCTGATACCAGAAATGTGGCTGTCGAATTGAAAAATGATTAAGAACCACTGACTCTGTGCACTTTATACCCAGCTGCACAGGCAGAAGCTGGGATGGCTCAGCGACAGCTCTCCCTCACACTGGAAGTTGTGGTCTTTGCTAAGGAAAGAAGTCCAGTTTAGGCTTGAAGCGATCATTCAAGGACCACCATGACAGAGCCACTCCAGCACGACGTGGGAGCATGAGTTAAAAACTCCGCTGATCACCAGCACCGGAGGCCGTGGTGAGTTTGAGAGAGAAATAATACAAACACAATGTGTCCCTTTTCCCCCTCCTTCTGCCTTATAATCAAAGTCTTCAGATGTTCAACCGCATAAATCTGTTACTCGTTTCCAGAAACAATGTTTCCAGATCTCATTAGCTACAGACTGTAAGTCAGAAGTTCACAGCTAAGGACATAAAATTTTATATAATGCATTTTAGATTTTTTTGTAACGGTTTCCAAATGTTTAGCATTAATTATGTGGTTAAGGCTGATATATAAAAAAAAAAAGACGGATCCTCCGTTAAAGCCTTCATCTCGATCTCAATAGTAAACAGATGGGTTAAGATTTCATAGAGACACATCTCTTAATGAACAAACTTCATCTCCTCACGTTGACCTATAACCCCCGTACCGGGACCTGAGGCGGAGGAGGGCAGTAAAGAAGACACAGTTTTGGTTTTGGATGTAACCACATCCAGATATGAGCCACAGGCATCATGCCATCTGCCTGTTTCACCGTAGCAACATCGGAGTTGCTGCGGGATCTCCAAGGGAAACAAAGGCAGGAGTTGCATTTAATTCATTCAATAACAGTAACTCTTCACTTCCACCTGTGCTGTAAGACCTGAGACCGTTCACAGTTTCAACACCCTCTCTGAATCATTATTGCGACTGGATGGGAAAACCGTTATCTACAAATTCAGCTAATTATATTAAGTAGTAAGAATGTTTTTTTTCTGACGTCAGCTGACTTCACATGCATGCCGTGATTTTAGAATTCCCACATTCCCAGTGATGTTTGCCAATTTGGCAATGGAGTTAAATTAGACTTTCTTGGTCCCAAACAGGGGCTTTTCAAAAAATGTCAGAGAAGTGACAAATAACTGAGAGTACAGTTAAGAAATACAAATGGGATACAAAATTGTGACCATGAGTTAAATCATTTTTACTCACTTTTTATTGTAGTAAATAAACTTACTGTTGATCTGTAAAATAGAGCCTGATCAAGAAGGTCCTGATATTTTCTGCCTTGGTCTTGTCTCGTTTTATTTACTCTCTAGTCTTAGTTTTGACCTTGTCTATAAAACTCTTGGTCTTCCCATGTTTCCTTTAAGTCTTGGTCTTGATAGTCTCTGGTTTTCACTGAGCCTCAGTCCCTAAACGTCTTTAGTGTATTGTTATGTTATGTAGTGTTCTGTGTACTCTCTGGTCTCAATCTTGACCTAGTCTATAAAACCCTTGATTTTGCCTTGTTTGCTGTACTCTGTGGTCTTGATTTGGTCTTGGTACCTAAAAGTCTTGGTCATTTTCTTGGTCTCACTGATCTCTGGGCTTGGTTGTGACTTGGTCTCAGTCCCTAAAAGTCTTGGTCTTTGTACTCTCTGGTCTTAGTCGTGACCTAGTATGTAAACCTTGCTGTGGTCTTAGTCTTGACTCAGTCTTGCTGTGGTCTTAGTCTTGACTCAGTCTTGGTCCCTAAAAGTCTTGGTCTTTTTTTACGCCCCTGGTTTCCACTTAGAAAAACCCTACAAATCTTGGACTTGTCTTGTTCCCAGTACTCTCTGGGCCTAATCTTGATCCAATCTCTGTCCCTAAAAGACATGGTCTTGTCTTGGTCTTGACTTGGTCTCATTTACACAAGTTGTGACTGCTGAGATTTACACCCTCCAAACAACAGACACAGGAGAGCGCACACACACACCTGCAATACCAGAGATAACTATGGCAATAAACTTGTCTCTCGCTCACCGGGGGATTTAAAAATGCCTGTTCAGTTCGTACTCAGGCAAAACAAAGCCACGGTGAATCCTCCCCCTAGAGCTTTGAAGAGATTCTGGAGAAATCAGATAGAGCCACGTGGCCACAACATTTACAACTCTGAATGCATGACGCTTGGGTTCAGGTGTAGAAATTGACCTAAAAGCCACAATGTTAGACATTTTCACTATGACACACACACACTTCCTCAGTGTGATATTGTGGATATAAAAGGCTTCACTAAGAAGCTATCAAAGCCAAAACTTTTATATAATTATAATGATCTTTTTTTTGCTGTGGTATTGGGCTACTTTGTGACCGGTGATAATGAATGACAGATTTTCATCTTGACACTCGGCACAGTTAGCACAGGAAAATGTCTTGTTATGATTATCCTAAACTAACAGCACTTAGCGATGTCACTGTGATAAATATAAAAAAGAAAACGTAAACAGACAGACTCCTTTGTCCAAAACCATGCCCTCTTTTGGTTTGTGTCCATCAGCTTAATGTTACTAATAACAACAAACTTTAATGAACATTAAAAAAGTTACAAAATGTGTGAAATTTCTCACAAAACCATGTTACTTATGTTCCTAAAACAATATGTTGCCAGAAAAGGTGTCAACATGTTGTTTATCTCAAAAAAAACATGGGACTAATGTAAGTAAAAAACAACTTTACATTAGTAACAAAATGTTATTTTGTGACAAAAACATTACAAAACAAATCTGCAAGTGAAGAACCAAAATCTTAAATACGATCATATGGTCCATAAAATGTGTTGGCTTGATAAAATGTTAATTTCTCTATTCACACATTCTTGATTAATCAATTTGTTGTTTGGTCCAGAAAATGTTGAAGATTATTGACCTGTTTCCCAAACCTCAAACTTTAACTTCAAACAAACATCAAAAGTTCTCATGATTTCTTTGTTATCTGGCGCAAAGCAGCCAGAACATGTTTACATTTGAGAAGCTGAAACATCAGAGAACTTGTTTGAATTCTTAAAATAAAAAACACGAGAATTATCAAACTAGTTGATTATCCATGCAGCTCTTATCACAGGATTATTATCGGTCCTTACAGGTTAGAGAATGGTTATAATGAAAATTCACTCATTACACGCATGTTACAATTATATATACATACATATATATATATATATATATATATATATGTATATATGTATATATGTATATGTATATGTGTATATATATATATATATATATATATATATATATGTATGTATATATGTGTGTATATGTATGTATGTATGTGTATATATGTATGTGTATGTATGCATATATATGTATGTGTGTATGTATATATGTATACATGTGTTGTGTGTATGTAGGTATACATACATATATATAACATGGGTCACTTTCATTGTTATTTTTATATTTTTATTTTTATTCCTATCTTATTTTATTTTTATTTCCTATCTTTATATATATATATATATATATATATATATATATATATATATATATATATATATATATATATATATATATATATATATACATATATATAATGTAACAGCATATGAAAGACAGTGAAACTGTGACTGAAAACTTACCAGTGTTGACAAAACTCATCACCATATCCGCGTCCACTAAGAAGCGGCTGTCCTGAGGGGTCACCATGGGGGAAGCGTGGGTCGGTACCACGGGTTTGTAATAGGAATAACCGGGTGGTCCCACATCAGTAGAGATGGTGTTGTACAGGTCCAGCATGAACATGGGGGCAGCGTTGTGTTTGGTGTGGACGTGGGGCCGCGGACGGTGCGGCAGCCCCAGGATGGAGAGGATCTCCCGCTGGATCTCCCTGCGCTCCTGGCTCCGCAGCCGCCGCTGGATGAAGCTGGAACGCACCTCGTTGTCCGTGGAAAAGTTGGAGAAGGCGACCTGTGTGGCCAACGCGCAGTAACACAGAGACACGAGGGTCGTCACTGTCGCCAAGGCGCTGCTCACCATGTTTAAACCCAATTTTACGCGCGGCTGTTACAAGTCGAGGTGTAAGATCGGAGATGCGGTTGTTTCATAAAAAGTTGTCCTTCATGTGAGAGAAGTTGAAAACAGTCTCCTCTGTTAACTCTGGTTATCATCCATTCACAGTTTGTCGCTGCGTTGCGCACAGTCTGATGCCGCCGTGCGCTTTTCCTCTGGATGGCATTTTGGGAATTGGTTTTATTGCGCCTGTGTCAGGGGAGGAGCAGGAGGGATCAACCAGAGCTGGGAAGCCTGGGAGAATGAGTGGGAGTGAGGCAGTGAGAATGAGGATGGATCGGTGTCCTTTCATGAAATCCAATTCTCTATTTCAGTAATGAGATATTTGGGGTGTGGACTTTAAGTGTCCAATCACTGGGTCCTTTGTTTGGACACGACTGTTGAGCCACTAATGAAAGTGACCAATTTAGGTTTTTGACCAATGTCGATTTTAAAAAATGATGGCAACCGATATCAGATTATTTGTTTGGTTGTTTATCTGATAAAATACAACAGTTTAAACATAACATTTGATTAACTTAAATAAATATTATTGCTATAGCTGCGATATGCTGCTTTGGTTTTCCAGGTCTGCTGAATGACTCCTGGATTTATCTTTGACATAATTATACAACAATCAACTCCATGACAACTGGAAACTGTCTCTAATGTTGTGGCTGCTTTTCTTTCTTAGATTTAATTAAGGGGAAACAATTAAAACTATAGAAACGTTGTTGGTCCCACTGTTAATGTTTCAGAATCAAGTCATTTCAAATGATCACCATGTTAGGACACATGGATCTTACTGGCATTGAATGTGCCTCAGCACATGCCTCGACACTAAACGGTCAATCTAAGGTAAAGAGAGGGAAATCCCTTAATCCCTTCTTCAACTCAGACACCTTTGAACTCAAACAATAAACCTGGGCCCACCCTAATTGTTGGGGGGTCTGAGAGTAATCAGCAGCAGCAGCAGCCCAGGTACAAGACGGGACATGCCAATGGCTCCTATGAATTACTACAACAATGTGTAAAACACTCCACTGATAAAGATTTAATGGGGTGGAGGAGGGCGGGTGATGAATGACAAAGGAAGAAAGAAAACAGATGTGTGTGTTTAACCTCTGCTTTTACAAGACAGTGGTGACAGTGGATCAGCATGTAAATCTCAGATTATTGTGCCATAGCCACCAAACTGGAATAAACGGCCTTTTCTCAATCATGTGCTTTTCGATTTTCAATATTGACCGAGTCGGTGTAGTAAAATAAACTTCTTCAGACTTAGGTTGAATTATTCAAAAACAAAAACACCCACAGAGAGAGAGAGAGGTCACTTTACGTGACTCATTCCCGAAAACCCATATAAACTCAAGAGACTTCCCATCCACGACAAAGATGTGTAAACATCTTACGTCTTAAATAGTATCAACGTACGACTGTAAAACTGACCAATAAAGCTACAAATGTACCCTGAGTCATATTGCTATATATATGTGTGTGTGTGGAAAAAAGTGAAAATGGTTAGCAAAAAGGACTTCAGTTGGTAACAGTGACATGAGTTAAGTTCATTCAAACTAAATTTAGTGAGTTATAAAGACAACTTTCTTACTGTAGTTTAAATAAACTTAATAATGGCAACATTCTGGCACACTAACACCTGTGAATGTCCATTAATGTGTATTATTGTTTTTTAGTTTGTCCATTTATTGGCATCAATCATCAACCACCAGAAATATAAACTGTGGAAATAAAAACCTAAACAAAAAAACAATTTAGATCAGGGGCCTCAAACTCAAAATGACCTGAGAGTCAGTGAACTTCTAGGCTGGTCAGGACGGGGCTAGGCACCGGTCAGAGTGAAAAAAGTTCAACAGTTTGGATGAAATGAACTAAACTTCACTTAAAATTATATCTTGATAAACCATCATGATACTACAAATTTAAAACATCCAGGATTATATTGCTCACCTTTTCAAAGTAAAAGTGATATATAGTTCACACAAAAAAGAACACATTTATGATGCAAAATGAATCTGTTCATAACAAAAAACAGACAGAAATACAATAGAATTATTTATCATAAGATAACAACACAGACAGTTGTATTTAAAACACTGGACAATGTGATATACAATTAAATGTTGAATTGAATACATTAAACAATGTAATTAATGTAACCTAATGTATTATTATCTTTATGAGAAATTTTGTTGACAGGCCAGTTTTCATAATCACTTTAAAGTAAGTGCAGGGCCACAAGACATCGATTGGGGGGCCTGCATGTGGCCCCCGCGGGCCACAGGTCTGAGAGCTCTGATTTAGATCAAACATGATTTTTATTTTTATTTTTATTCATAACCCATATCATTCAGATTGCGTGTGCGACCTAAAAATATTGTTGGAAAGTAAAGAATATTTACTAAACTATACTGAAATGTTATTATATATATAGAAATTTTATACCACATTTATATACCTTATGACTAGATTTCAACTAACTACAACAGTTTATTTATTTATCTGTCTTAAATCCAGGCCTGGCTCAAGACATATAGCTACACTGGACAGTGGGTAGCCAAAAAATAAAATATAATACAAACATTTAAAAACTTGCAGGCTATACCTGCCTTTCAGCTTCTTCTCTGGATAAATCAACATGGAAAGAAAAGAACACTTCATGTGCCACTGATCTTTTCTGCCATTTGGCAGATGTTTTTCATTTCTTCATATACATATAACATTGAGGTGTGTCTTTTTAGCTGCATCAAAATGCTGTTTTTGTGTGTGGACGTGTATGTGATCGAAACACTTCCCTCTGTTGAATCTCAGTAATCTAATCTCAGTAATCTCAGTAATCTATTTGTAATATAGATACTTGAAAGACTCATACTTGAGTCAGATCCCAAAACTTCTATATAATACTAAATATATTTAATAGTAGAAATGAGACATTGCCTTATTAGGTTGTAATTATCGCATTACTAAATGTATTACATTCAACGTTAAATTATGCTTTAACGCTTTGATTACATTATTATTTACTTAATTTTATAATTCATTTTTATTTTAGCATCATAAATGTCTTTTATTGTGAAGTATGCATCATTCCATATCCAGCGCTTTTACATTGAAATTCTGTGAAATATCATCATGAATATCTTTATCGCGATTTTATGATGTAATATTGTGTTATAGTTTTAAACTCGTATTATTTCCTCACTTTTTTTCTCTAGACTTGCTCCCTCTTAACCAGACTAGACGTTCATAGGCCCCCAGGTCATTTCAGTTTGACACCCCTGCTCTAAACTATGGTGCCGTCCACTTTAAGTGGATGGTCAGGAAAGTTACACATGGACACAGTGGTTTATGTCCATCCTAAGCTATGATAACCACCACACACACACACACACACACACCACAGTATCACCGACTTTACACCAGAGCGGTTTTCCTTTTATAGGTGATGTACTGCCACCTGGCGTTGACTTTCCAAACAACATCCCTTTACTGGTACTGTTACGTCACCAAACTGCGACACAACGGGGGAAATAGCGCCACATTTTTTTTGGCTGCGCCAAATAATTTTGGGTATTTTCAACATTATCGCCCTTGCCCCCTGCCAAAAATATTCTGCTGGTATGTATGTGAACGTATCGGCGTGAGTGTTTCAGGACTCGCGGTGTTTATATGTGGTGGCCGCAGGAAATACAGCGAATATGGTAGATTCACTCAGAAGCCGACTTAGCTAGCGTCAGTGAGCATTAAATTACCCCGGTTTACTCATGTTCTGGTCCACGTAACGGTTGGATTAGTCATGCATGAGTTAAGAGATAGTTAACGGTCTTAAACAGTTAAACGGCACATATGTACGGAACACGTTAGCCACGCGCTGGTGTTTAGAGGCTAACGGCGCTAGCTGATGGAGGATAGTGTTAGCACCACACGGAGCTGTCCAGCTACGTGTGGTCATGTGTCATTTGTCATTTATACTGTGTATATTGTGTTATTTTAAATCAGACTGCAATGATAAAAATAAAATGTAGTAGCAAACAATAATGCACCATGTCAATGTGCCGTCCTGTACCTGGCGTTACACATGTAATCATGGTAACTGTATTAATATTAATAACATAACATACACGTTTGAACGGCTTAATCACTATTCTATATTTCGGTAGGAATATTGCGAGATGACCCACACACATGCCGAAAGGTTGTCTTGACATTGTTATTATTTACTATCATGTTTGAAAAAACTGAGAATCATAGCCATTTTGATAACATCACAATCAGAGCTCTAGCGTACCTGCCCACAGGTCTGAAAACCAAGCCTCGAACAAAATGAGGAACAAGGCTAAAACAGGATCCTACTTTTTTATTCCACTTAACAACTCAAAAAACCTAACACGCAGTTCCTGTGTTTTCTCTCATGTGGACATTAGGGATAACGTTTGTAGACCATGAGTTTGTTTGGGACGACCACTGGGTTTGGAACAGGAGGGACCAGTGTCTTTGGAAGCACAACGACAGACAGCCACAATCCTATGAAGGTAAGACTGTTAATAACTGTTGCTTACCGAACTTTTTTCCACTGACAACCTAATTTTTTTGTTTGTTTGTTTGACCTGCTTGTGCTAAAGGATGTTGAAGTGACTTCGCCTCCTGATGACAGCATCAGCTGCCTGGCTTTCAGTCCGCCCACCTTACCAGGAAATTTCCTCATTGGAGGATCGTGGGCTAATGATGTGAGGTTTATTTGGTCATTCACAAAAATGGTGTGCTAGATGTGCAGTAGATTTTGTTTTGATGGGGGGAATGAAGCTGTAGGTGTTTTAAGAAGCTGCTTCTGATCAACCATCCTCAGTATGTAGTGTGCTATAACTGAGTTGTGCTGTCTGACACTCAGGTCAGGTGCTGGGAAGTGCAGGACAATGGACAGACTGTCCCCAAAGCCCAGCAGATGCACACAGGTCCAGTGCTGGATGCTTGCTGGAGTGATGTGAGTCTCATCATGCAGAGCAGTTTCAGCACTACAGGTAGTACTCGCTCTCCACTGAGTCATGGAGTAATTTATGACATGCTTTTCTTTTTAAACAGGATGGTAGTAAAGTGTTCACGGCTTCTTGTGACAAGACAGCCAAGATGTGGGATCTTAACAGCAATCAAGCAATGCAGATTGCACAGGTTGGATGAGAGCCTCCAAATCAACTACATGCTCATATCCTGACAGAATTGCCTCGTATATCTCACTGATTTTTATTTTTTTTGACAGCATGAAGGTCCAATCAAAGCTATCCACTGGATAAAGGCCCCAAACTACAGCTGTATCATGACTGGCAGTTGGGACAAAACACTGAAGGTACACACATTTCTTAGTAGCAGATATTTTTTGAGCAGTTTTAATCATTGCATCATTTCCATAACAGTCTTGCCCGTAAGTTTTCAATGCGCAGGATCATGAGCTGAGGCGAAGGTATTACGACATATTTGGACTGACCGGAGTGTCTGATTTACTTTTTTTAATTCCCCTGGAAAATGTCCTCTTTCTTGTAAAGATTGAGGCCAATTGAAGTCCAGTTTACACAGCACAATTTCCTGCTTGATAATCCAGAGGCCGATTAGTTTTGCAAGTCACAGCTAAATGCTCTTGAATGGGCATGTGATCGTTCTGTGGAAACCCAATGTGGTCCACATTTCATGACATGTTTGCACCTTAAACCTGGGCAGGACTACAGCACAGGTTTGTCAGAGAGAGGAAAAAGAAATGTTGTTTCAAATAACACGACAGAGATCACTGATGGCTCTGCAGTCAATTTTCAGCTGTTGACCTAGAGACATGAAAACATGCATCATTCATTGTGTCAATTTTCACAAGACCAATGTGTATTTTTCTGCAACTTCATTACATAGCATTAGCTTGCTAGCACCTTCTCTATTGGTAAACTCAGACACGGCACAGTATTAAAACGCTCTCCGTCCCTGTTTGTTATCTAACAAGTGAAGCACCACGTGTTGTATGTTATGTACTATAATAATTTAATGTTTTCAATAGAGCTGGTTAGTAATAATTGAATAAAGTTTGCCATTTATTTAGTTTCTGGTCTGTGTATATGCCGCATCATATTTGCCATTTAACTACTACGAAACGGTTAGGATTTTCCCTGTATATCTAACCAGCAACGCAATGTCACTATTAAATGTGTGTTTGTATGCATTTACCTTATTCTTGTTAACAATCGTTAACATAAGAACTTGCAAAAGAGCAACTCTTAAAATTGTGCTGCTGAAGGCAGTGTGTTGGAAAAATGTGGAAGCACCTAAATGAAATAGGCGCATCAGTGTAACTAATGCAAAAAGTTAGTCAGGAGCCCTGTAAATTTGACTTTTGTGAACCATAACACACTTTGTTTTGTGCATTTCTCCTCAGTTCTGGGACACCCGCTCTCCCAATCCCATGATGTCTCTGCAGATGCCAGAGAGATGCTACTGTGCAGATGTCGTAAGTGGTTTATAATATCACTCATATGACACATTTCAAATTTGTAGTAATTGGATGATTGATGAAACATTGTTCCTCCCGTATTCTTACACGTAGGTTTACCCCATGGCGGTGGTTGCCACAGCTGAGAGAGGCCTGATTGTGTACCAACTGGAGAATCAGCCGTCTGAATTTCGCAGAATAGACTCTCCTCTTAAACATCAGGTGAATTGTTAATCCACCGCTGCCTCCATCAGTAAATTCAGTCGAACCACAAACTTACCACACGAGGCAGCATTAGATCACTTGATCAGATTTTCTCAATGGACTTTGGTGTGGGAGAAGAAGTGGTTTACTAAAATTGGTTCATATAAGCAGGTATAGATTTTATTAGGTGAGACTGAAATTTGTGTGTGCATGTTCCTACTAGCAGCCATGTTTTCAGTGAGAGTGAATCTTTTCATGTACCATGTCTCATAGCCCAGTACCTTTTTGAAATACAACCGGAATCGTTTTCTGTGACAAAGATAATACAGCCCATTTCAGTAAGATATTACTGATTATTTTTCATGCACTGTGGCCTTTAGTGCTAATGTTCTTTCCTGTCATGGTCTTGCAGCACCGTTGTGTAGCCATTTTCAAGGACAAGCAGAACAAGCCCACAGGCTTTGCACTGGGGAGCATCGAGGGTCGAGTGGCCATCCACTATATCAACCCTCCAAACCCGTGAGTGTGTAAATCAATCAATCAATTCCTCAGGAGCGAGGTTTTAGGGAGTCTTACTCATCATTTGTAATGGTCCTTTAATTCACTGAGGGCTAAACATAATTGAGTACTCTCTTTGTTTACATAATTTTACCCTGAATGTGTTTTCTGATGTCTTCCAGAGCCAAAGACAACTTCACCTTTAAGTGCCACAGGTCCAATGGAACCAACACAACCACTCCACAGGACATCTACGCTGTAAGTAGTTCTGACTGTGTGTTGACATTATGAAAAAAAATGTGTCGTCTATGCTTAATCTTAACTGGAGTTTTATTCTTTTTGGTTTGTGCCCTAACCCTAACCAGCCTGTTTTATGGCAGATATTTTACTTTTCATAAAAAGAACAATTCAGATTGGAGCAAAAATAACACTTGATATATGGTCTTCATACTTGATAACACCTAACATTTCCAGTTTCCATACATTGATCAATGCATGGTTACAGAATCAGCACCAACCGTCACAAATTGACACACAAATTGTCGTTTTTTTTCCACCAACACAATTTTCTCTTTCTCTCTCACACACATACACACACAATAACAGCTAATTTGCCACCTGTTTGTATACAGCCCTAAGTTCACCATAAAACCACTTCAAAACAGTCAGTCGTTTCCCCGTTGATCAAATCAGCCAAGTAATGTCACCATTTAATGTGTGTGCACACACTATATTTGTGCTTCTGGCGACAAACATTTAGCTACACTATGTTGTTGTTAACAACAGTTTACATAAGTATGAATGTATATGGGAAATTACATAAGGGCAACCCTTAAAATTGGTACGAAATATGTGGGTAATGAAGTAATGAAGGCCTAAGAACTGTTAAGTTTTGGGGCATGGGAAAGGCCTCAAAAACACGATTTATTTCGAGGAAAATTAAGAAGAAAAATAATTCCTTGTGCGCTCTGACCCTAATTATGTTTCTAATTTGGAAATAAAGTAGGAGGGTAAAGGTTGATTTTGCTAGAGGAGGGATAGTGATTATATTGGACAAATGATGTTGAAGATGGAGCTGCCAGGCAGGAAGAACAGGAAAGACCACAGAGAATGTTAATGGATGTGAAGGAGGACAGTTGGTGTAACAGAAAAAGACACAAGCGATAGGGCAAGATGGAGGCAGATGATCCAGTGTGGTGACCCCTAAAGGAAGAAGCTAAAAGAAGAAGAAGAAGAATGGTAATTATGTTTCTATGTGTCTCACATTTTCATATTCTCCCACCAGGTGAATGCTATCTCCTTCCATCCTGTCCATGGCACACTGTCCACTGTGGGCTCGGATGGTCGCTTCAGCTTCTGGGACAAAGACGCCCGCACCAAGTTGAAGACATCGGAGCAGCTTGACCAGCCCATCACAGCCTGCTGCTTCAACAACAATGGCAACATCTTTGCATATGCTTCCAGTTACGACTGGTCGAAGGTAGAATATAGACAAGATCTTCACCAAATTATTTAGCAGGTGTTTGTATTTTGTAAATAATATCTTTTTTAACTGTTTTTTTTTTTGCTCACTTAGGGCCATGAGTACTACAACCCCCAGAAAAAGAACTACATCTTCCTGAGGAACGCCGCAGAGGAGCTGAAGCCTCGTAACAAGAAATGGTGAGAGAAGAGCTGGCACTGTCTGTAAATCTGGAGACCACAGTCGCTGCTCAGGGCTGGCCCACTTCCTCTGCCCTTGTCACTTGTTGTGGGGCCCGCCGAGGCCCCATCTCGCTTGCATGGATGGGGCTGTGAAGAAACTGATATGGTTCAGTTCTCAGCATTGCAATGCACTGCTACAAGTAGCCATTGTTATGAATGGGATTGGTTGTGCGCTGACCTTTAGTGAGGTTATGTTGAAGGCTTTTGGATCTTCTACTGTAATAGTGTAGACGAGCTGTCTCTGCACCTGTACAGTCGGGATGTTGTTGAGAGATGAACTCCACTGGCTTTTTCACAATGAAGCTTGTTAGTAGAACTGTTTTTAAGGACTCATTTGTTAAAGGTACAATAGGGAGGATTAGTAACCCTTGAGCATAATGTAATAATCCACACAGAAACAGAGCAAAACCAAGGAGAGGAAAATAAACGTTATCAAAGACAAACAGTCAAAACAACAGTGTTGACAACTTAGTCAATATATTTAAAAAAAAAACTCTACAGAGAGACGTTTTTTCTGTGACATAAAAGGTCAACATCTGATTCAATACGCACTAGCTTATCAAGAGATACAACTTCGCTTATGAAGGCGGAGTCACACTTACATGGCCAATAAATCTATTTTTATTGGTTTTAGATTTTCCCATTCTGAGACCTGTTTTCACACCATTTCCATGTGGATGAAAGACGATAACAAAAAATCCATGTGGATTCCCCTACACTCGTTTCTGTGTGGACAGGCCCTTAGAGAGAACATTTGTGCACCTCCTCCTGGCTCCGTTTACATCCTCGCAGCTAAACCTGTAGCATGAGAGGCTTTGTCCAATCAGATCGCCGGTCAGTTCAGAGAGAGAGAGAAGTGCTCCTGTATTTGCTTTCTGACCAGTCATTATTGACTATCGACTGTGAATGAAAAGCTTAGTTAAAACTGGCTTTTAGTTTCTGAAAAAAATGATTTCTCGATATTTTGGTGAATTTTTACGATAGCGATAATTCAACAATACCCTTTAAACTTTTGATATGAGTTGTTTAAGTCATGAATTATTGCTCACCGATTATACCCACCCCTATTTAAAACAACAATAGCAGTATTATCTTAGACCATATATCTTGCTCAGGTATGAAACAAGTATGTCTGTACGTGCTCATTTAATGAGGAGCTCATTTAATGAGTTAGTATTTTAGTAACCTGCTGCTGAAACTCAACAGGCTATTGGCTATTTTTCAGTTATCCTGCCTATTTAAGTCATGATGTTGACAATGCAGTCATTGCTGAATGTAAGCAAGCAATGCTTCTCAATGAATCCAACACCATTTGTTGGGGTTTATTCTTTCTGTTCTATTCTATTCATTCTGCTGATGAGTGATTGTTCTGTTTATTCTGTGCAAAAAAGGGGGACACTGTGATTTAAAAGACCCTTGAAGAAATAAACAAAAAACTATGCTAACTTTGTGACTGACTGCTCCCTCCTGTCTTTAGATTCATCGTGCTGAGTCGCATCTGTTGTGAGGAAATGCGGAAGACCTGCTGCTTTAGTGTGTGTATACGCTCGAGACAGACTCCTTCCTTTCGGGAAAACACCTGGACCAATGCTGTGGTGCTGCGTGTACTGTGCATGGACCAATCTGAGGGGCCCACTCAACCTGGTGTTGATGACAACTGCGTGAAAATAGGCCATCATAGAAGGGGAGGGCTTTATTTGTCATTCACCTTGATGTTTTGATATTCTTTTTTTAAGTGTCCAGCTCCTCTATTCTTTTTCTATCTCCCAAAGACTTCATTCTTTTTGGTTTAATTTCAATCCGTGGTTCAGCTCCATTCATTCAAGTGGGATGTAAAATAAAATACCAACATGCATACTCTTAGATGTCAACATGTTTATTCCAACTAGAGGGGTTTAAGCAGGGTAAGAATAACGAAGTGTGTTTGCTGTATATATGTTTGATGGGAAAATGTAATGTGCATGCAAAACCACTATCTTGTATATTTTAGCTGTAATTCTTTCCGTCTTGTGGACCGATCACTAAATCAAAAACCTCTGAACAGCACCCTTCTGTCTGCTTGTCTTAAACCATGTTAACCAGCAGGGTGAGCCTTATGCCCTGCGAGTGTATAGCAGCTACCTCCCGAAACAAGAAGAGGAGCTGTGGACTCACACAGAGGACACATGAGATCAAAGCAAGGACAGTGGGGTTCTTCATTCAGTGTCTTTGACGGAGGACACAGCTGGAAATGAGGGGGGGTTTATCAGGAGGATATGAATGAGGTGGTGTGGGCAGCTACAAAGGCCATGTGTGAAAGGTGAACCAGTTCATAGAGGAGAAGGTGTGAATTAAATGCCTCTTTATTGAGGTCATTAGAGTGTCACCTCGCCGTCAGCCTGACCCTCGGTACTTAGCAGGCGAACTGCAAGGCACCGAGGGCGGGAAGATAACGCTGTTGCCACAATTCACCGGCTCGTCTCAACTTTTCATGGGGGTGACACTGGTATCACTCCTCGAGACTTCTGTCTCTGCTTTCAACTGGCTGAACAGAAGGTCCAGCAGCTGACTGCACTCAAGGCTGTTCATGAGAGATTGACTCTCTGGCTTCTGTAGACACTGGGGCAGAATTGATATAATAGAAATAATACAGAAATTTGAATTGACCTGTTCCCTCAGAGGTTATTAGTGTTTGAGAGTAGCCAAACAGGAAACACACCAGAGGACACCAGGAAACTATATATCTTCAAATATATAAGGGTGGAGTGGCTCAGTGGTTAAGACCCTCCCTTGTGTACCAAAGACATCATGGTTGCAAGTTCGATTCCACCCCTGGCTAATTGTACTTGATTCCATTGTAAGTCGCTTTGGATAAAAGCGTCTGCTAAATGACATGTAATGTAATGTAATGTAATGTAATATATATGAAACAACAAATCAATTAATTGTGAAAAATAATCATTAGCTGCAGCCCTTTAGTTATTTTGGGAGAGTCATAAGCTTTTATGGTAAAAGGTAATGAGGTATGTTGTTAAATTTTTTAATTTAAACATAGGCCAATCAGTTTTATAAAGGATTTAAAGGTCATGTCTGACATTTATGATATAGATATAATGTTTTGGGTTTATAGTTAGCTTTTTTCCGTTGTTAAAAGTCAAACCTTTCTTAATTCTTTTATTTTGAAGGACACTCACTTTTCCCTGCGGCAGTGTGCGCACAGTAGCCACTCACTGTCGTTATTGTCATGACAACATTGTTTGTCATGTCAGGAGCTGGTGCACAGTCAAGGGCTTGTAAACATTTGGGGGACAAAAGTTAAAATTGACAACAGAGAGGGACCAAACAAACCACAGTGAGTTGTCAGCCAAGTGCTGACACTTCAAATCAAACATATAAAACAAAATTCTGAAAACAAAGCCATCAGAGTGAAACAAACAAAAGACTCCATGAGCTGAGAGCATTGAAAAAGCACTGTAACAAAAACAGGCATGAGTTAATTTATCTACTTTTACCCCTGACTTTAAATCTCTTGTCTCTTGAGCAAAAAGTTTTAGTTAAACTTGGTCTGTTTTGTCAGCCTTAAAGTAAAGTGCGACGGCAGTCATTATGTATCACCTGATGATGTAATATCTGCTGTACTTACGCTGAGACTTGAACTTTGATGAGTATTACCTGCACTGTGGGAAAGAAAACTAGTTCACGAGTCATAAGAGAACTAAGCAGCTGCTTGGGGCCCTCGATCACCAGTGGGTGTGGAAAAAAACAACAACATTTTATCATATTAAAGCAATCTTAATATCTTTAGAGACATTTAAATACTGTTTATCTTCAGTTATTTGGTTTTATTTTGTAGTTATTGCACATCTGTTCCCAGTTTTAAAAGACAAAGCCATTACACTGGGTTAGATAGATAGATAGATAGATAGATACTTTATTCATCTCACAGAGAAATTCACAGTTTCAGCAGCTCCAGAATATGTTACACGATAGAAACATGAGAGGCGTGCAAGTCTATGTACAGTCTAAATCTAAACTGAAACATATGTATAAAAAGGAAAAAGAAAAAATATAAGGGCGTTAAAAAGAATGTGATGTACATGTTTGCTTGCGTATGCGTGTCATTTATGATGCAGGTGGAAGAGTCTGATGGCATGGGGGAGGAATGATCTCCTCAGTCTTTCTGTGGAGCAGGACATTGACAGCAGTCTGTCACTGAAGCTGCTCCTCTGTGTATGCAGCAAATGTAATGTGTACTGTTGTGTTTTGTTATTTTGCAATTCAACTGCACCATCACCACACTAATTAATTCTAGGCTTCTACTGCCCTCTACGGTAAAAAACAACAACAACCCTGTAATATAATTATAATATAATTCATGTAAATAATAGTTTTTCATTTGTATCAAAATTAGTCCAGCACAGTTGACTCTGATGCGAGGGGGGCCCGAAATCAAATTCAGCTTCGGGGCCATACAGACCTGGGCCGGCACTGCTTGGCACCACACAAATTGATGTAAATAATGGGTCAACCTTAACCTAACTAATTTGTTATTTTACCAATTATTTCTCATTGTCTTTTTTCATTCATAAAAAAACTTAAATTCCCATATTACAAGTCTGTGTTATGAGCACAATAGTCACACTTTCCGCTTCTTATTTCATGTTTTAACAGTGCACGAAGGATGGGTCATTTGAGAACTACTGCAATAGACCCAACAAGAGAATATTGCATATTTAGTTGAAATGTTGCAGTTCTCACTGACTTTTCTCAGACTCCGACACAGCCAAGATTTTAAAGTGTGTATACTAAGTGTGGTCAAGACCACAACTGATTTATTTGTGCAAATCATTATTGTGTTTGCATGGAAAACTTTTATCTTCAAGTGCAACTGATTACATAAGTCGAGAGGATGTTTTGTCACAAAGAACACCCAGGCAAACACTACACGTTGTAGTTCTAATTCATTTTACTTCATTTGTAATTGATCAACCTCCTCTTCTGTTGAAAAAACACATCAACTGAGCTGCTTTGCCTGGGTATAAGCACATAAGATATTATTTGTTATGCTAATTTTAACTATACTACACTACCAGTATTATTAGAAGGCCATATAAGACAGCTTACTTTTTTGGAGAAAGATTATAAAACATTAATCACTCATATCTTTAAAAAAACAAACAAATACTCATTCCCAACTACAATGCATTTAAGACTATGATATTTCATATCACAAACACCATATGCATCTGTATATTTAGTCTTTTTGCATATCACAATGCAAAAATAAAATGCTTGTTGCAATTTGTGACTTTTCAGTTTCTACAGATGTTTGTAAGTAAAAGAACATAAAGACCATAAAGATGCGGTTTCACTGTTCATTACTGTTCTTTTGTTTCATCCGTACTGGAAACTGGTGACATGAAACTAACTAACCCTCTGTGCCTTGCTGTATGTGCCATGTCACGGTGAGTAAGACAAACACACTCAAACTGCTGCTTATTAAATTTCAGAAAGATGAATTGAGGCGTTAATGACTTCTCCATGGGCGTCATTACACCGCACCATGTGGCTTCTTCTTCTTTCCCTGCGTTTCTTTGTGTGTCGTGACGGACAAAAGCAGGTGCAGCTCAGCTTCGGAAGAGGCGGGGCCAATGGAGAAAGCCGCTGCCCAAGTTGGCACTCGGGAGCTACGCGGATTGGTCAATAGTTAGATGTAGGCGTGGCTCTACTCACGGCATATAAATTATCCCCGAAGCAACGGCAACAGTCACTTAGGGTTTGAATAGAACCGGGGTTGAGTCAGCGCAGTGAGAGAACGAGCGCGCGCGCGAGAGAGAGAGCGAGAGAGTGCGTGTGTGTCAGCGAGGCACATAGATGTCAGTAGGTTGTTAGCAGAGGAAAAGTGATGCTGGATCCTCGTTAAATTGAAGGAGCGTCGTATTTGTCCCTTAGTGTGTGTGTGCGCGCGCGCGTGTGTGTCCCCGTGTCGCTGTCTTGTCTCAACGGCTGACCAATGCTTCTGCATCAGTTCATGAACGGAGCTCTGGACGTCATGCATCCCACACCGCTTCAGAAAGACACCACCTTCACCAAAATCTTCGTGGGCGGACTGCCGTACCACACCACCGACGCTTCCCTGAGGAAATACTTCGAGGCCTTCGGGGACATCGACGAGGCGGTGGTGATAACGGACAGACAGACCGGTAAATCCAGAGGATACGGCTTTGTGAGTACAAACAAGTCTGTCAGCAACACACACTCAAACAAACACACACACACACACACACACGCTCCTGCCATTCACAACTTCCTACGTGACTAAGTACGCTCATTTGCCTTACTTCCGCTTAGTTTAAGTTTTGTTTCCATCTTTTTACATGTTGATGCCCAGGGGCGTTTAGAGAAAATTTGGGGTGTATGCTGGCATAAGGGTCTGTGGGGGGGCTGCAGTAAAAAAATGCAGTATTCTGTAAATTATATGACTGAATGAACCATTGAAATGCTATTTAAAAGCTAAAAAATGACATTAGACTATGGGATGGGAAGATCACTCACTGACCACTTTATTGGGTACGCAGGACACCCAATAAAGTTCATGGATTTTCTATGAACAAATCCTTTTCCTGGTTGAAATATGAAACTCGAGGTAGATCTGTATAGTATTTTCTGAATTTTTGGGTGTCAAGTTGTGCGTCTACACTCACTGGACACTCAATAATGTATCAGGAGAAGCACCAGGTGTGCCTCTGCCTCTGTAGCCCATTTGCTTCAAGGTTCAACATGCTGTGCGTTCAGAGATGTTCTTTTTCACGTGAGGTACTGTTTTGAGATGCCTTTTTATGATTTCAAACCAGCCTGGTCATTCTTGTTAGCCCTCCAACTTCAGCATGGCTTTTCTTTTAAACTGAGAACTCAGACCATTCTTTGTTAAGATGGATAGTGAAAATCCCAGTGGATCAGCAGTCTCTGAAATACTCAGACCAGCTGGTCTAGCAACAATATCAACCAAGCTAGACCCAGTATATCTTGCCAATTCAAAATTGAAAGTTTTTTTATGCATTAATAGTCAATATACAAGTTGTTCTACCGATGCATCAGCTGCGGTTAGCATTTCATTTATTCATTTCACAAAATTTTCAATGAAACCCAGTTGAAGTGCAGAAAATGTAGAAAATTGGATTTCTGGGTATTTTTTCTTGGATATTTTACTGAATCCATGTTTGCAAACATTCTTAATTCACAATTGATGAGTGCAGTGTGAGAATATCTGTCTGGGTCAGATGAGTTCACAACAGCAGCAGGAGAATGGCCCTGAAATTCAGAAAACTGACTGGGGAGATGGCAGAAGTTCTGGAAAAGGTCCAGAGCATCCTGTGCTGACATTTGCATTCTCCCCTTCAGACAATTTCAGGAAAATATCTGAACTTCAGTGCATGTCTGAAAGCAGCTTAATGTACTCAGCCCCCTCTCAGCCAGGCAATTGTCTGCTTTGCCTTCACAACCCCCCACTGAGCCTTGTGTTTGCAGTTGCGCATCAGCATCTCTGTGTGTTTTTTTTTTTCCGGCTGGCTGTCTGTTATTTTAGCCTAATAAGGATGAGGGATCACACAAGTTGATGAGTAACTAAGAAGATTATATTTCAACATATGTCTGTTGTCCTCAAACCTCCCAAAGAACCCCCAACCCCCACCACCACCACCTCAGTCACCCCTGAATATTCTTGCTGTGTGTTTTAAGTATTATATAAGATGTCCTACATACATTTGCACATCCCAGATCAAGTGCTGACATGTGCAATCTGTGAACTCTTTGAGAACATAATCCCGAAAAAAGATAATTAGTAATGACAAACGACTGTGAAAGCACCAATAAATGATTTGATCTCAAACAAAGATAAAAGAGGCTTTGTGTTAAATCAACATTTGTTGTCCCTTGGTCACCAAGAGGAGAGCAGGAACAATAAAACACAGCGCAAACATGTGTAGGTTAATTTATGACACACTGCTGTTAGAGGCGTGTGTGTGTTTACATCTTGCCCTCTTAATATGGTTGTGTAGGAGCAGTAGGGACCTTCACATGCTCTCTGAGAAAGAAATTCCAAAATCGACGAATGGGACAGGCCAAACATTATAGGTAATGTTGTAAACTATAGAATACACATGATCTGCAACCTGTCGTTGAAGATATAGAATAGGGGCATGAAATACATTAATCATAACTTGTGACTTATCCTATTTCAGGCATACACCCGCTGCTTTCCTCACTCTGCCACAAAGAACAGAAGCAATGCAAGAAATGCAAATATTTACCAGAACCTTGAATGGACACATTCAGCTCTAAAGTATTATCAGGCCAAAGAAGGAATGGAAAACTCCTAATGTGTGCGCGTTTACTTCTCATTGTAGAATTGCAAGACAATTGGTCACTGTGTTTACACATCAGCTCCCTAATTCAGAGGAAAGCTCTTCCAGGAGTCCCGTCCCATCCCGTCCTGTCCTGTTGGTATCAAACGGCTGCATTCTGAGGCTGGTGTTTCAGGTTAAACAGGCTCAGGGCGATGTGGGTGCTGCACAGGAGAAAACTCTCTGCTGTGGCAGTGAAATGATCAGCTCTTTGTGTTCTTCATACTTTTTTTGCGAGGCATGAGGCAACCTGTGAATGTCTGTTTCTGTGTGTTCCAGTTGGATAGGTAGTCAGCAGTGGGGGAGGGGGTTGTCCCAGAGCTGAGCGCACCTTTTTTTCTAAACACACTTCAGAGGTGGATTAGTAGAACCCCCACAGCAAGGCTCTTCACAGTGTAAACACCACCTCGTTCCTTCCTGTGTTCACAACACAAGGCCTGGTGTGGGCTTTGTTTCTGAGTCCTTCCACTACGGAGAACTTTTTGAAAAACGTCCCCTTAAACAATGCCAGCCGCGGCCTGTAGTCAGCTACCCGGTCCACAGGCACACACCAAGGTTACTGAACCCTATGAGTTGGCAAGAACATGGCAATCAAAGCAGAAGGACTCGTCTAATGCCAGGAGGGAGAGAGGAGGGGCAGTCTAATGCCAATCTCCTTAATATTTTGTCCCTAATTGGATAAGCTCCTTGTTGCTCCTTCCCAGATCCATATTTCAGCAGCTCTGCCCATGGCTGAGTGGCAGTCGAGTGGCTGGCTACTGCTGCTGTGGGCAGTTTTCAAAGCTTATCATTGTGCTTTGTTTGTAGTTTCAACTTCTTCTCCAAAGAAGCAGAATGTGAACAGTGAAATGCCTGTAGGGAGAATTAATGAGACTCAACTGTCCGAACTTTGTTTTATTATTTTCTTCTGTTTTGGGGATTAAATATGTGATTTTGTCAACATGCGGCATGAAAATTACCTTTTCATGAATATCCTTAAGCACAATAATTTCAATTTGTTTGTAGATTTGTAAGTTTACGGGTCGAGCCTTTTGTCTATAAATGCAAGCTTTAAAATAATTTCCTTAAATAAGAACAAATGTCTGTTTTATGCACATTTACTGAAAGCTGAAAGGGAAACAGATGGTGCAATGTTACAAAATCATTATTTGCGTAACAATAAAATGTGAGAATGACTTGTTCGTGTTTTCAGTCAAGTGGAAGTGGAAAAACACGTTTATCATAAATCATAAAGTCCCCCCCCACTTGCAGTACTTCATCCCAAGACTGACTTGTAAATGCTGTCTTGCTTGTCAGCGGACACCCACTTGAAACATTAGTGATTTTCTCCTTTGTAATTATCCTATTAATGAAAATTCACCACAATCAACCAAATATACCAGTTTTATCCCATCGCCAGTCAGCAGCTGGACACTCCCTTCTCTCCATTCTACCATATGAGACAATGAATTATGTTTGGGTTTTTTTAGCAAGAACATGTTGACGAGTGTGTCTCCATCCCCAGGTGACAATGACGGACCGAGGAGCAGCCGAGAGAGCCTGCAAAGACTCCAACCCCATCATTGACGGCAGGAAGGCCAACGTCAACCTGGCTTACCTGGGTGCTAAGCCTCGCAGCATACAGACAGGTGAGATCTATGTTGTTTTTACGCTTTATTTAAGTCGTCTTCTTGGTTAAAATATGCTGGTTCTGTTAGTCACTGTCACTGTAAGGAAGGTGTCTCTGCTTGCCCGAGTAAACAAACTAAAGGGTAATAAATGATCTTCTAAATTCCCATTCAAAATTGTGCTTGTGTCATCATGGCCCTCAGGACTAAAAGACAAGACAAAGAAGTTGTTTCTCGTCTGTGTGTGTGTGTGTGTGTGTGTGTGTGTGTGTGTGTGTGTGTGTGTGTGTGTGTAAAACTGTAATACATTAAGTGTTTATGTCCTTACCTTCAGACCCATGAGTTCACACAATGCTGTCAAAGTTTATCAGCTCCAAATGACTCTTGCTGCACACTGGGAGTGACTTGTGTTATGTCAGGTTGGAGTTTGACTGAAAATACAAAGAAGCACCCACGAAAAGTTTGATATGTGATTTCTATTAGGGCTGCAACTAACAATGTATTTTTCTATTCTTTTTCTTATTACTGTATTAATATAACAATGAATTTACCCAAAATAAATATCAAAAACGCGCATGAATATTTCAGTATTTTATTAAATCATCTTCTCTTACAAATAAGAATGTAACGAAAATAATAATAAGTCTTCTCTGGTAATTTCCATTTTACTGTCCAATATAATACACTCCAAAATAATATTAAAACAAGAGCTTGTTCGATTTTAAGCATGTGTATCAAAATATGACATAGTTTCGCAGTGAATGCTGCCAGAGGTGAAGAGTGTGTGTTTGGTGCTCGGAGTGTTACCATCGTCTGTCCTATTGAAATTATCCGCTGGCTCAGAACTTGAAATAAAACCCTTTCTGTATCGTATAATGATCTGTATAAGGTAATTTGGGGCGAGAAGTTAGTCGTTTAGAATTTCGAAATGTGGGATTCGAAACCGCTCTCGGATACGTGGGCTTCAGGTGTTCCTGCATAGCAGTCGCACTGCTGTGATGAGCCACTTCCACCAGGTTGTCAGGTCCCTAAAATGTGAATTTACTAGTTAAGACAGAATTAGTGAGAGTGTCACTAACAGAGGGGTGAGAGTTATGATGATTTAAACTTTACGAGTGTATGCAAAGTGAATCATTATCCACAGCAGTAAAATTAGTTTAGTCGTCGAAGCGGTCACTGAAACAGGAAGTGACCTAATACGTTACTTCAGCACACCACTGCTTTTCTTCCACCAGTGCAGTTATTGTTTCCGTCAGAACTGATTTGAATACGAGGTGAGGGTCTTTTTGCTATTACTGGGATTGGATGTTACTTTTTTTCTATCAGTCCAATGATTTCTGACCTGTTTAGCACTGATACTGATTCCAAATTCCATACTGTTACATACAAATAATACAGTTTCCTCTTTGTATATGTGTGTTTACAGCTGGATGTTACACACTTGAAGCTGTTGTTTGTGTGTGTGACTCTGATGCTGACTCTGCTGCCCGCGTCTCTCCGTGCCCTCTGTGTATTGTTCTGCGATCCTCCTCTGTAAATGCAAATGTGTGTGTGTGTCTGACAGCCGGCCTCTTATCTTCCAGGCATATCCATCGGAGTGCAGCCCATTCACCCAGCACTCATCCAGAGGCAGTATGGGTAAGTGAGCGGGAGTGGGCGCTTGTTGTGTTCTCTTGTATTACGCTCTGTGGGACACCACTAGCCTACAATTTATTTGACAAACAGGGCCTCTGGAAAGTACATGTCAGTTTCTGTGACCGCATGCAACTCCACAAGTCATCGGTTAACATATTTGAGTCGAGGGAGATGGTTCACATGTTTGTGATAATAGAAGAGCATTCCAGCTGTGAATGTTTGACTCCCGTGTTAACTTCTATCAGGGATCGTTTGACTCGTGTGCTCTGTTACGGAGGCCAGATCCACACTGTTGCATTTTCATTAGGAAAAAATCATTAATTCTGCGTCTGACGCGCCTTTTAAAGCCCTGAGAATGAAAAGCTGTGAATGAAAAGCTTTGTTTACACTTGGTCTCAGTTTGTTAAACCTCATTGTCACTCTCTTAACAGAAATCCCCGCTCTTAATGCTCATCATTGTTGTTTCTCAGGAGTAGAACTTTTCAGAACTTAACAGCTGCAAAGGAGTGAATCATCATACCCGGTCTACCTGGATGATCACCTGATCCAATTTTCGCAGATGCTCACCTGGGCGCAGATCGTGTTTTTGTTTTGAAAACGGCAATTTTTAATGAGACCGTAGCAGTATGGATGTAGCCTTAGATGGCTTCCTTTTTGAAGAGGCTGTGTTGTAGGAAAAACTGTCTTGGACAGAGCTGCCTGGCCATGGTCCACTGAGCAGCTAATGAGCATTTCACTGCAGTAATGATCCTCCTCACCCCCCGCAGCCCGCGCATACCTCCTGTCCACTGACCGATCAGAGTTTACACACACACACACACACCACCCTCAGCTCTGTGTGGAAGAGTTAAATACCTTGAGACGTCCAGTAAACGAGTCCCATCATATCCCAATTAGGACACTGGATAGTACAAGTTTGAAATGTGAAGCTCAGTGCTGCAGTGATGTATGTGTCTGACAGGTGCTGGGTTGTGTTACAGCTTTTTACACCCCTCCATAATCTCCCATGACCACCACCCCCAGAGAGGCACTCAGAGCACCTGTCCGCCTTTCTCTGTCTTTCCTCCTTTGGGGCGGGCGACAGACACAGACCTCCCTAAGATGCCAAGTGTGCAAGTAGCTTTTCTTTCAGCAGCCCCCCCCCCCACAACCCCCTCAACAACACATGTTGTGAGGACATGATCTGAAGGAAGGATTTTCGGACAATGCCAGAGTGTTGTGTGTAGCGCTGGTGTGCTGGTTTGGACTTGCTATAGTGGATGTGTGAGTGTGTGTTTGGCTGTGGTCAGCAGATGCTGTAGACTGTGAGAGCTAGAGGGGGGAGGTCACAGAGGCCAGGATCAGTTTTGATAGGGAGGGCAGGCGCCTGTCAGTATACATGCAGATTCATCGACCCTCGTGCATCACACGTGCAGTTTTTAACCTCATGATAATTCTGCTTCTTCTTCTTTCTTTTTTTTGAAGTGTGTTTGTATGAGTTACTGACAGACTGTCAGCTTGCTTTCACTAAAAACATGGCTGCCACTGGGAACACAAACCTGATGTTTGCCTTCATAGATCTATACCTGCTGTAGTCAACACCATCTTCAGAATGTGTTTGCTGCTTTATCATGCTGTTAGAAGGCTTTTCCTGACTGGAAACTGAGGTTTGTGTCTCCCTGCCACAGTCCCTTTAGAGAGAAGCAGTCATTTTATATGCAGGCACACAGGTGTTATCCATCCACTACTGTCTCAAATACTAAGTACAAATGTTTTATCAAATGTGACTTTCGTGTTTGAAATCCTTTGTTTGGATTCACCACAGTGACGCAAACTTGCTGAACAAGGCCTCAGCTGACCAGCAGGTCTTGTGTTCCCAGTAAACTAAAATGGCAGATTTTTTTTGTGGATTTAGTGCAGGAGAGTGAGCAGTTTTCAAACTTAGGTCATTGTTGTTTTTTTTTATAAAACCTTTTGTTGAGTGTCAAAATCTGATCCTTGTGTCCCTGGTGGCAGCCATGTTTTCACCAACAGCAAGCGTCCGTGTCTGCGGCTGGTTCTCGGAGACAGTGGCTCTCTCAAAGAAGTCAGTTCTGACCACGTGTTGGTGCCTCCATATAAACACACTTCATAAAACCTCAACTATCCCTTTTATATTTTGTCTGAGACAATGCTCCCACCGCCATGACATGAGATGAAGACTTAGAAAACTGACACCTTTTTGAGAAAGGGCGGGGGGAAGGGGGTGGGGGTTCAAAGACAGGATTGAGGGGGCAGGGTGTGTTTGGGGACTAATGCTTAATGAGGCAGTTTGCTCCCTGGGAAACGCACCTCTTCAGGTGTCAAACAAAACACGTTTTTTTCCCTCCCATCAAGTCCTCTGAAACAAAGGAGAATATCGAGTCCTCGTGCAAGTGTGTGTGTGGGGGGGGGGATATTTTTTAATTCCCCATCCAGTCCAGTCCTACCTCATTTCACACTTTGTGAGTCATGCACTGAAGGTCATTTGTGTTATCACGCAGAAATATGTAGCTGCTCGGTGTGGTATCACCCAGGCTTTTCACATTAACTCATTATGTGGCCTTCATTAGTGATGAGTACCCCAGCCTGGGCAGATACTGTTTTTTTTCTAGTGAGCACATCTCTCTCCAGTGTCGAAAACCTGCCATCCACACAGTGACACTATGTCATACATGCGCCGACTGGCCGTCAGCACGAATCCAGCTGACCTATCATCTTTTGTAGCGGTCATACCCACAACTACCCACCCACCCACCACTGCCTTTGTCCAGCGGTCAACTTGGCATCTGGCATCAGTTGGCCCCGGAAGCACATTTGTGTCCCTAACTTGCCTTGGTCCTCATATAAACTCTTCTTTAAAAACAAACAAAAAAAAATCTATATCTCTCTTTGCCACATACAAGCTCTCACACAGAAATGCTTTGTCTCTCCTCGACTCCCGTTCGCCTCATGGCATTTACATTATTTACATTCGATTTCCACAAGGTCAGTTGATTTTGAACTCAGATTACGGCACAGAAATGCCTGTGAGCGACGCGCTGCCAAGGCCACAGAGATGGCAGTTTCATTATACGTGATGCGAGTGAAAGCCCATAATGCCCCCACAACATTAATGTATGGTCATCTTTTGAAAGCTGTGGGTGAGAGTGAATGCCTCTTTGTGAGTTGCTCAATAGCAGTGCAGGGGCAAAATGTAGATTGAGCCCTTGACGTGGAGGGGGTTGCCTTCATTTGCGTATGCTCCCTCGTGACACGAGGACTTATTTTATTTGTTTAGGGCACTGACAAGTTGGGTACACTTTGGTACATATTTTGATTGTAAAGGTTGGGTATCTGTACCACTCCAATTTGGCATCCTGGCCATGTTGGGGTAAACAGCATAGTGCTCCAGCTCCTTTTAGTTTGGGGTAGATGCCTGTTGATTGGTCAGCAGAAATGTTGTCACCCATAATTTAATATATCATGCATTTACCACAATTTAAGTCGGTTTGTGTTTGTTTTTATAATTGAATATTGTCGTCAAACCCATGTGTCGCATTCCCTTTATTTAATTGTGGGCTACACTGCATGATGTTTGTATGATGTCATGCTATATACATGGCTGACGCAGCTGAAACCATCCAGCCTACACAAGCCAAATTCAAGATTTACTGCTCCAAACTGTGGCGAGCTGAACTGCACCGATACCGCTTAGTGGAAATGCTGCCTATGATTTTTGCCCGCCCTCTTTTATGTGAACACACATGCAGGTTCATATGTCTCAAGTAGGACTGTCTTAGTTTCATAGATTCCAGGTTTCTAGACCAGATTTTCTTAGAACACAACCTTGTATTGACCGTAATGACACTACCGGACCTTAAGTTTTTATCCCTGACATTAATCACTGCTGTCCCTGCTGCCAGCTGACCCCGGTGCCCCAGCAGAGGATCAGAAGACGACCACAGTACAAGACTAGTCCTGGGGAGGGGGTTTGACAGGACATGTCCGTCTGTCCTTCACGCTCCCCCTCCTCCTCCTCCTCCTCCCTCCCTCAGCCAGCCTCTCACAC
Source organism: Solea senegalensis (assembly GCF_019176455.1). Taxonomy (NCBI): domain Eukaryota; kingdom Metazoa; phylum Chordata; class Actinopteri; order Pleuronectiformes; family Soleidae; genus Solea; species Solea senegalensis. The sequence goes on from NC_058024.1 coordinate 5,942,716, forward strand.
CAAGGTGCCAGTGATGGCTTGAGAGTGCAGTGCAGTGTGCTGTGATGGACTGAAGTGGCTTTTTTTTATCATTTCCCTCTTGTGTGATATGAACTGAAGAGGTTATGCTGATTGCGGTGTGACTCTTTCCCTATTATGGCATGGTTTGAGTTTGCAGTGTTAACTGGTGTGTGTGTGTGTGTGTGGGTGGTTGGGGGAGGGAGAGAGAACTAGGAACTGTGTGTGTGTGTGTGTGTGTGTGGTGTGATAACATCCTTATCCATGCATGCTTCCAGATTTTGCTGTGTTGACTTCATGACTGCCTCTCATTACCGATCCTATTATAACGGACTGAATCTGTGGTGGGGGTTAAAAAAAAAAAAGACCCAAATTTAAATACAGTCCATGGGGAAAAAAAAGACTTTAATCAGCACTGAGATGCAGCTGAAGAGTCAATGTGACACTTTGTTTTTACTGTCTTGTCTTTGGCTACAACCATCCACACTACGTTTTTGTTTACAAACGTATACATTTTGCGGAAACGCCTGCCGTCCACACTACCCTGGCCTTTTCAACCTCAAAAGTGCAAAAAAACGCTGCTGGCTCCGCTTAAGATTGGAAGA